>NC_030383.2:30286387-30412541 GCF_001625215.2 Daucus carota subsp. sativus
GCGTTAATTCTAGACTCGTTTAAAGTTGAAAAGTGAAAACAACTTTGTAACTTCTACCAGACCGTTTGAAGTTGAAAATTACTTGTATCTTCATTTAAGTTGTTTAAATTAAGAATCAACTTGTAGTTTCATTTGACTTGTTTGAGCCTGGAAACAACTTGTAGCTTCATTATTGACTCGATTGAAGTTTGGAAAACTTAGCTGTTCATTCCAGACTCGTTAAAGTTTGAAAACAACTTGTAGCTTCATTTTCGGTGTTTGAAAGTGGAACAACTTGTGTTTCATTCTTACTCGTTTGAGCCTGTAAACAACTTGTAGCAGAATTATTGACTAGATTGAAGTTGGAAACAACTGTAGCTTATTCAGACTCGTTTAAAGTTGAAAAGTGGAAAAACAACTGTAACTTCATACCAGACTCGTTTGAAGTTGAAAATACTTTTTATATCTTCATTTTAAGTTGTTTAAATTAAGAATCAACTTGTAGTTTCATTCTTGACTCGTTTGAGCCTTGAAACAACTTGTAGCTTCATTATTGACTCGATTAAAGTTGGAAACAACTGTAAGCTTCATTCCAGACTCGTTTGAAGTGAAACAACTTGTATGCTTCATTTTCGGTTGTTTGAAAGTGGAATCAACTTGTAGTTTCATTCTTCACTCGTTTGAGCTTATAAACAACTTGTAGCTTAATTATGACTAGATTGAAGTTGGAAACAACTTGTAGCTTCATTCTAGACTCGTTTAAAGTTGAAAAGTGGAAAACAACTTGTAACTTCATACCAGACTCGTTTGAAGTTGAAAATTACTTGTATCTTCATTTTAAGTTGTTAAATTAAGAATCAACTTGTAGTTTCATTTTGACTTGTTAGAGCCTGAAACAACTTGTAGCTTCATTATGACTCGATTGAAGTGGAAAAACTTGTAGCTTCATCCAGACTCGTTTAAAGTTGAAAACAACTTGTAGCTTCATTTTCGGTTGTTTGAAAGTGGAATCAACTTGTAGTTCATTCTTCACTCGTTTGAGCCTATAAACAACTTGTAGCTTAATTATTGACAGATTGAAGTTGGAAACAACTGTAGCTTCATTCTAGACTCGTTTAAAGTTGAAAAGTGGAAAACAACTTGTAACTCATACCAGACCGTTTGAAGTTGAAAATTACTTGTATCTTCATTTAAGTTGTTTAAATTAAGAATCAACTTAGTTTCATTATTGACTTGTTGAGCCTGGAAACAACTTGTAGCTTCATATTGACTCGAGAAGTTGGAAAACTTGTGCTCATTCCAGACTGTTTTAAAGTTGAAAACAACTTGTAGCTTCATTTTCGGTTGTTTGAAAGTGGAATCAACTTGTAGTTTCATTCTTGACTCGTTGAGCCTGTAACAACCTTGTAGCATAATTATTGACTAGATTGAAGTTGGAAACAACTTGTAGCTTCATTCAGACTCGTTTAAAGTTGAAAAGTGGAAAAAACAACTTGTAACTTCATACCAGACTCGTGAAGTTGAAAATTACTTTATCTTCATTTTAAGTTGTTTAAATTAGAATCAACTTGTAGTTTCATTCTGACTCGTTTGAGCCTTGAAACACTTGTAGCTTCATTATTGACTCGATTAAAGTTGGAAACAACTTGTAGCTCATTCAGACTCGTTTGAAGTTGAAACAATTGTATCTTCATTTCGGTTGTTTGAAAGTGGAATCAACTTGTAGTTTCATTCTTCACTCGTTTGAGCTTTAAACAACTTGTAGCGTAATTATTGACTAGATTGAAGTTGGAAACAACTTGTAGCTTCATTCTAGACTCGTTAAAGTTGAAAAGTGGAAAACAACTTGTAACTTCATACCAGACTCGTTTAAGTTGAAAATTACTTGTATCTTCATTTTAAGTTGTTTAAATTAAGAATCAACTTGTAGTTTCATTACTTGACTTGTAGAGCCTGGAAACAACTTGTAGCTTCATTATGACCGATGAAGTGGAAAGAACTTGTAGCTTCATTCCAGACGTTTAAAGTTGAAAACAACTTGTAGCTTCATTTCGGTTGTTGAAAGTGGAATCAACTTGTAGTTCATTCTTCACTCGTTTGAGCCTATAAACAACTTGTAGCTAATTATGACAGATTGAAGTTGGAAACAACTTGTAGCTTCATTCAGACTCGTTAAAGTTGAAAAGTGGAAAAACAACTTGTAACTTCACCAGACTCGTTTGAAGTTGAAAATTACTTGTATCTTCATTTTAAGTTGTTTAAATTAAGAATCAACTTGTAGTTTCATTTTGACTTGTTAAGCCTGGAAACAACTTGTAGCTTCATTATTGACTCGATTGAAGTTGGAAGACTTGTAGCTTCATCCCAGACTCGTTTAAAGTTGAAAACAACTTGAGCTTCATTTTCGGTTGTTTGAATGGAACAACTTGTAGTTTCATTCTGACTCGTTTGAGCCTGTAAACAACTTGTAGCATAATTATTGATAGATTGAAGTTGGAAACAACTTGTAGCTCATCTAGACTCGTTTAAAGTTGAAAAGTGGAAAAACAACTTGTAACTTCATACCAGACCGTTTGAAGTTGAAAATTACTTTATATCTTCATTTAAGTTGTTAAATTAAGAACAACTTGTAGTTTCATTCTTGACTCGTTTGAGCCTTGAAACAACTTGTAGCTTCATTATTGACTCGATTAAAGTTGGAAAAACTTGTAGCTTCATTCCAGACTCGTTTGAATTGAAAACAACTGTAGCTTCATTTTCGGTTTGTTGAAAGTGGAATCAACTTGTAGTTTCATTCTTCACTCGTTTGAGCTTATAAACAACTTGTAGCTTAATTATTGACTAGATTGAAGTTGGAAACAACTTGTAGCTCATTCTAGACTCGTTAAAGTTGAAAAGTGGAAAACAACTTGTAACTTCATACCAGACTCGTTTGAAGTTGAAAATTACTTGTATCTTCATTTTAAGTTGTTTAAATTAGAATCAACTTGTAGTTTCATTGACTTGTTGAGCCTGGAAACAACTTGTAGCTTCATTATTGACTCGATTGAAGTTGGAAAAACTTGTAGCTCATTCCAGACTCGTTTAAAGTTGAAAACAACTTGTAGCTTCATTTTCGGTTGTTTGAAAGTGGAACAACTTGTAGTTTCATTCTTGACTCGTTTGAGCCTGTAAACAACGTTAGCTAATTATTGACAGATTGAAGTTGGAAACAACTTGTCTCTCTAGACTCGTTAAAGTTGAAAAGTGGAAAAACAACTTGTAACTTCATACCAGACCGTTTGAAGTTGAAAATACTTTTATCTTCATTTTAAGTTTTAAATTAAGAATCAACTTGTAGTTCATCTTGACTCGTTTGAGCCTTGAAACAACTGTAGCTCTTATTGACCGATTAAAGTTGGAAACAACTTGTAGCTTCATTCCAGACTCGTTTGAAGTTGAAAAACACTTGTAGCTTCATTTTCGGTTGTTTGAAAGTGGAATCAACTTGTAGTTTTCATTCGTACTCGTTTGAGCTTAAACAACTTGTAGCTTAATTATTGACTAGATTGAAGTTGGAAACAACTTGTAGCTTCATTCAGACTCGTTTAAAGTTGAAAAGTGGAAAACAACTTGTAACTTCATACCAGACTCGTTTGAAGTTGAAAATTACTTGTATCTTCATTTTAAGTTGTTTAAATTAAGAATCAACTTGTAGTTTCATTATTGACTTGTTGAGCCTGGGAAACAACTTGTAGCTTCATTATTGACTCGATTGAAGTTGGAAAACTTGTAGCTTCATTCCAGACTCGTTTAAAGTTGAAAACAACTTGTGAGCTTCATTTTCGGTTGTTTGAAAGTGGAATCAACTTGTAGTTTCATTCTTCACTCGTTGGAGCCTATAACAACTTGTAGCTAATTATTGACTAGATTGAAGTTGGAAACACTGTAGCTTCATTCTAGACTCGTTTAAAGTTGAAAAGTGGGAAAACAACTTGTAACTTCATACCAGACTCGTTTGAAGTTGAAAATTATTGTATCTTCATTTTAAGTTGTTTAAATTAAGAATCAACTTGTAGTTTCATTATTGACTTGTTGAGCCTGGAAACAACTTGTGCTTCATTATTGACTCGATTGAAGTTGGAAAACTTGTAGCTTCATTCCAGACTCGTTTAAGTTGAAAACAACTTGTAGCTTCATTTTCGGTTGTTTGAAAGTGGAATCAACTTGTAGTTTCATTCTTACTCGTTTGAGCCTGTAAACAACTTGTAGCTAATATTGACTAGATTGAAGTTGGAAACAATTGTACTCATTCTAGACTCGTTTAAAGTTGAAAAGTGGAAAACAACTTGTAACTTCATACCAGACTCGTTTGAAGTTGAAAATTACTTTATCTTCATTTTAAGTTGTTTAAATTAAGAATCAACTTGTAGTTTCATTCTTGACCGTTTGAGCTTGAAACAACTTGTAGCTTCATTATTGACTCGATTAAGTTGGAAACAACTTGTAGCTTCATCCAGACTCGTTTGAAGTTGAAAACAACTTGTAGCTTCATTTTCGGTTTTTTGAAAGTGGAATCAACTTGTAGTTTCATTCTTCATCGTTTGAGCTATAAACAACTTGTAGCTTAATTATGCTAGATTGAAGTTGGAAACAACTTGTAGCTTCATTCTAGACCGTTTAAAGTTGAAAAGTGGAAAACAACTTGTAACTTCATACCAGACTCGTTGAAGTTGGAAAATTACTTGTATCTTCATTTTAAGTTGTTTAAATTAAGAATCAACTGTAGTTTCATTATTGACTTGTTGAGCCTGGAAACAACTTGTAGCTTCATTATTGACTCGATTGAAGTTGGAAAACTTGTAGCCATTCCAGACTCGTTTAAAGTTGAAAACAACTTGTAGCTTCATTTTCGGTTGTTTGAAAGTGGAATCAACTTGTAGTTTCATTCTTCACTCGTTTGAGCCTATAAACAACTTGTAGCTTAATTTGACTAGATTGAAGTTGGAAACAACTTGTAGCTTCATCTAGACCGTTTAAAGTTGAAAAGTGGAAAACAACTTGTAACTTCATACAGACTCGTTTGAAGTTGAAAATTACTTGTATCTTCATTTTAAGTTGTTTAAATTAAGAATCAACTTGTAGTTCATTTGGACTTGTTTGAGCCTGGAAACAACTTGTAGCTTCATTATTGACTCGATTGAAGTTGGAAAAACTTGTAGTTCATTCCAGACTCGTTTAAAGTTGAAAACAACTTGTAGCTTCATTTGCGTTGTTTGAAAGTGGAATCAACTTGTAGTTTCATTCTTGACTCGTTGAGCCTGTAAACAACTTGTAGCTAATTATTGACTAGAGAGTTGGAAACAACTTGTAGCTTCATTCTAGACTCGTTTAAAGTTGAAAAGTGGAAAAAACAACTTGTAACTTCATACCAGACTCGTTTGAAGTTGAAAATTACTTTTATCTTCATTTTAAGTTGTTTAAATAAGAATCAACTTGTAGTTTCATTCTTGACTCGTTTGAGCCTGAAACAACTGTAGCTTCATTATTGACTCGATTGAAGTTGGAAAACTTGTAGCTTCATTCCAGACTCGTTTGAAGTTGAAAACAACTTGTAGCTTCATTTTCGGTTGTTTGAAAGTGGAATCAACTTGTAGTTTCATTCTTCACTCGTTTGAGCTTAAAACAACTTGTAGCTTAATTATTGACTAGATTGAAGTGGAAACAACTGTAGCTTCATTCTAGACTCGTTTAAAGTTGAAAAGTGGAAAACAACTTGTAACTTCATACCAGACTCGTTTGAAGTTGAAATTACTTGTATCTTCATTTTAAGTTGTTTAAATTAAGATCAACTTGTAGTTTCATATTGACTGTTGAGCCTGGAAACAATTGTAGCTTCATATTGACTCGATTGAAGTTGGAAAAACTTGTAGCTCATTCCAGACCCGTTTGAAGTTGAAAACAACTTGTAGCTTCATTTTCGGTTGTTTGAAAGTGGAATCAACTTGTAGTTTCATTCTTCACTCGTTTGAGCCTATAAACAACTTGTCGCTTAATTTATTGACTAGATTGAAGTTGGAAACAACTTGTAGCTTCATTCTAGACTCGTTTAAAGTTGAAAGTGGAAAACAACTTGTACTTCATACCAGACTCGTTGAATTGAAATTACTTGTATCTTCATTTTAAGTTGTTTAAATTAGAATCAACTTGTAGTTCTGTTATTTTACACAACTATGAGAAAGATTGTAGAAGGGGGGGGGTTGAATACAATCTTTTACAAATTTAAAAGATTCAAGAACAATACACTAAGAACACAATAAACAGAAAACACCAAGTATTAAAAATACGGGTGGATTGAATGATCCACCCGTGAGATTTTATATAGAAGAATCTGTGGATTGTTTTACAATCGCACAGCTGCTGGTTCATCACTCAAAACAAGTTCTAACTCTCAGATTTTTTTCTCAAGTAATTTGAACAAGTTCAACTGATGCTACTAACTTGGTTATATACTCCAAGTTTTACAAGCTTTTAGCTAGATTACAAAATGCACTCTAATCTAAAAACAATGCTGCACAACTTTGTCTTATGCATGCTTTCGAGATGTCTTCATCTTTGACCATCATCTTGATTTGATCCAGATTGCACTGCATGAGATAAGTATGTTTCTGCTTCTTCTTTATTTTCCTAATTAGGCTTCCATGTCTATTTTAGTGTAATTCGATCCATGTGATTTGTCAGACTTAAGCTCTAGTCACTTTCAACTGCCTTTGCTTCATCAGTTGAAGTTCTGGTTCTTTCAACTGCTATTGACTTTATCAGTTGAATGCCGGCTCATCAGTTGAATGAATTACAAACTCCATCAGTTGAATGCTGTTCCAGTCTCATCAGTTGAATTCCTCAGCATTCCGTTGAACACTTTGTCTTCAGTTGAATGCTTGATTTTCATCAGTTGAACATCATCCAGTCTTATCAGTTGAACTATACATCTCATCAGTTGAATTCCTTCACTTAGATAAAATTACATGGCATTGGATATTTACAATTAGCCATCCTATTCTACCCATCCGTTGATAATTCCCAAAGACAAGAAATAACAATTACAACTGAAATTTGATAAAGTTCTAAGTAAGACATGTTACAAAATGTTTATGTTATCACAAAAATTATTGATTCCTAACAATCTCCCCCAATTTATGACTGGAGAAGATGCAGACATAAATTCTACACTTGATGATAACAAAAACATTATAAAATAAAATGCAGAATTTAAATACTGGAGTTAGAAAAGATTACAGATGATTATGCTCCTCTAGACTGAGCAGTTACTTGTTCCTAGAAGATCTTCTTCTTCTGGACTTAAGTTTTTCTTCAAGAATATTGATTGTTTCTGAAAGATCCTGTAGAACCATTCTTCATCACTATCTTGTCTGTTGAGCTTGGATTGAGAGTCTTTAGAGTATTCAAGCTAGCAACCTTGAGTTGATCTTTAGGTCTGAAAAATCTCCTAACACCTTGATTGTCCCTGAATTCCATGACTGGAGTAGGTTCATGATGAATTTTCTTCCAGTGTAGGGAATTTCAGCCTTCTTTGTAGACTAGCATCTGAGTTCCATTCCTTCCTGATCTCAAGGATTCTCTTTAGTACCATTTGCTTGGCAGGTGGTGTAAATCCTCCAGTCCTCTTCATAGATCCATATATTTTGTTAGAGAACTGAATCCTCAGAATTCAGAACTCTGTGAAGAGGCCAGATGACATCACCCTTGTTTTTGTAAGAGAATACCAATCTTTCAGGTAACTTTGAAGTTGCTTCTATTCCTCTACTTCTTGAAGATCATCCAGCTCCAGCTCTAACTCAGAAATTTCTTCAATGTTAGCAATGATCAGATAGTCATCAGGATTTTCAGGTTCTTTTGGAGGTTTAGGAGGGTTGGCCATCCTCTTAGCCACAGACTTGACTTTCTTCTTTGGCTTGGAAGATTCTTGAACAAGAAAAGCTGGAATTGGGATATCTTCCAAGTCAATTGGCTCCTCCTTTGGCATTATTGGCTCATCATGGAAGTTGACATCTGGATGTACTACTGTGGTTCCTTGATTGGAGAAGAAGGCTTTGAGATAGGCTTTTCTGGCACTTCTCTCTTCTCTTGGCTGCCTCAGGCATCTTAGTCTTAGATTTGACTCTCTTTTTCTTTGGAGAAATTCAAGAGGCAATCCTTTCTCATTTAAAAGCTCAGTTCCAGAGGAACTGTGGATAAAACACTATTTTACAGAAATGTAAATGGTGCCTTTATTCTGGTTCAAATTTATGTAGATGATATAATCTTTGGTTCTACAGATGAGAAACTTTGCAAGAAGTTTGCTAATCTAATGAAAAGTCAGTATGAAATGAGCATGATGGGAGAGCTCACCTACTTTCTTGGTTTACAAGTTAAACAAGTAAAGGAAGGTATATTCATAAATCAAACTAAGTACATTTATGATCTACTTAAAAAGTTTGATTTATTGGATTGCAAAGAAGCCAAGACTCCCATGCCAACAGCCACTAAATTAGAATTAAGTCCTAATGAGAAATCTGTGGACATCTCTAATTATAGAGGCATGGTTGGTTCTCTTTTATATTTGACAGCTAGTAGACCAGATATTATGTTTTCTACATGTCTCTGTGCTAGATTTCAATCTGATCCTAAAGAATCACATCTTATTGCTATAAAAAGAATATTCAGATATCTTAAGGGAACACCAAATCTTGGTATTTGGTACCCTAAGGACTCTGGATTTGATCTAATTGGATATTCAGATGCTGATTTTGCAGGATGCAAAATTGATAGAAAAAGTACAACAGGCACCTGTCAATTTCTTGGTGACAGATTGATTTCTTGGTTTAGCAAAAAGCAAAATTCTGTATCAACCTCTACAGCTGAGGCTGAGTACATTGCAGCTGGAAGCTGTTGTGCACAATTATTGTGGATGAGAAATCAATTACTTGATTATGGATTAAATCTCTCAAAAATCCCAATATTTTGTGACAACACCAGTGCTATTGCTATAACTGAAAATCCAGTACAACACTCAAGAACCAAGCACATTGACATCAAATACCACTTCATAAGAGAACATGTGATGGCTGGTACTGTTGAAATGCATTTTGTTCCAAGTGAAGAACAGATTGCAGATATTTTCACAAAGCCTCTTGATGAATCCACATTCACAAGGTTGGTAAGTAAATTAGGTATGTTAAATTTCTCCTAATTTAGACTGAATTTTTCTGTAATTTGGCAGCCAGAATTTGATTAATTCTAATTTATCAAAATTAAATTAATTATAATTCTGGATAAAAATCTATAATATTTCAACTGATGAACTAGTGAAATTGCTTCAACTGATGCTTGAAACAATATCCTCTTGCGTTGTTTTTCATTCAACTGATGACACCAGTTGAGGACGCCTTCAACTGATCTTCATCAGTTGAATAGGAAGTTTAAAGAGGCGCTTATTTCATCCGTTGAAAGTATTATCAGATCTGAGCCGTTGAAACTTCTTTTGTCTCTCACCTACTTTATACACACGATCGTGTGTGTAATTTTTGTAGAGATAAATAAGAGTAATTTCTTCTCAACGGTAATTTCTCAGCCAATCACAGCAATTTTCTGAGAAAGTATTTAAGTGTTTTAATTCATTTTCATTTCTTTTCATCTCACTCTTTCGAATTCTCAAAGCTCTCTTCTCTCTCTGTGCAAAAACAAGTTCTAATTTCTCTTCAAGCTTTCTCTGTAACTGCAATGGCACCAATGAAGAAGTATACTGCACCGAGTGGGTTTATCTATGAGAAGAACAACTTTGCGGCATTTGTGGATACCAAGGCCGTGGAGGAGAAGGAGTATCACAGGATGATGGAGTTCATCAAGTCAAGCCAGCTCTCTTATGCTATGACTGAAGCTCCCATCATTTACCATGAAATAGTGGAGGAGATGTGGACCTCTGCAGAGTTTAATAGTGAGAATGAAACTCTAACTTTCTCTATTAAAAATGAAACTCATTCTGTTAATGCTGATATTATGAAAGCATGCTTTAAGATTCCTGAAGATACTGTTTTATCTTTGCCTAGTGATGTTCAGTTGGTTAATTTACTTTATGCTATGAATTATGTTTTACCAACTGATGCCTTAGGTAAAATAGAAAGGAGGGGTCTTAGGAGAGAATGGAGTTATTTATGTGATGCTTTTATTAAGGCATTTTCTGGTAAAATCAGTAATTTTAATGCTCTTACTTCTCAGATTTTACAAATGCTTTACATGTACCTGACTAATGAATATTTCAACTTTGGTGGTTTGATGATCCAAGAAATTGGGGAGAAACTAGGTGATAAAACTGATAGACCTAGGAATATTTATTATGTCAGATTTCTTATGATGCTAGCTAATCATCTCAATGATAAGCTAGTTATTACTAACAAGGAAGCCAAGCTTCCCAGTTTTGTGCAGGAAAAGAGAGTCTTTAAAGACCTCTTTAGGATGAATTTATATCCTTCCTTGGAGGTGGTGTACCTGCCAACAATGGAGGCTGGAAAGCACAAAGAGGTACATGGCTTTCCTACTACTCTTTCTCAACCCTCACCTTCTTTGCTTTCTGCCATCAGGGCTGTTGAAGAGGCCCATCAACAGTCCACACAAGTGGCAAAACCTTCTAAGAACAAGTCTTCTAAACCAACCTCAGATGCCTCCCAAAAGACATCTGTTGTAAAATCCAAGAAACACAAACCTGAGGGGAGTGTGATTGGAGGTTGTGAGGGGGAGGGAAAGGGTGAACATAAAAGAAGCCCTAAGAATAAGGATGGAGAGATGTGTGTTAACCAGCCAAGCCACTCTGCAGTCTCCCAAAAGACTGTAGATGTTAATATGGAATTAAACTCATCCCTAGCAGCATCCTCCCAAAAGGATGTTGCTATTGAAAATAGTCCTCAACCAGGGACACAGTCAAAAAGGGGGAGGGACACCACTTCTTCACCAATAAAAGCTTATGGGAGAAAGAAGCTGAGAAGTGAAAAACTGAAGCACTCTGCACACACACAGGCATCCATTCTGGATTTTATGCCTTTAACTTCTCAAAGTCAGATTGATGTGACTCCAATAAATGTGGAGTCACAGCCCCTCTCTTCATCTCAACCAATCACCCATATTTGTGATCTTACCATTTCTACTCCTCAAACACAATCCCCAACCTCTTCTGTGGATGTGGAATTAATTCACACCACACTTGTAAATTCTCCATCTTTGGATTTCATGGAGAAGCCCCCATCTGAGATTGATCATCATCATTTTGATGATTTGTTGGATCTTTCTCTTCCATTTCCTTCTTCTGTGACAGTGTGTTCTGTGGATTTTCCCTTAAAATCAATCACCACAGACTCAACTATCACAGCTTCTAAACCTATTTCTTCATTTTCTTCAACTGATCTCCCTCATCAGTTGACAAGTGTTTGTCCTTCAACTGATCTGCTTAACAGCGCTCATCAGTTGAATGCCTCTTCTACTCATGTTTCAACTGATGTCTCTCATCAGTTGACAACTGCTGCTACTTCAATTAATTTACCTCTTTCTACAGCAGTTGATCACATGGTAGCACAAACACTTTTAGGATTGAGTGGAGTGAGCTATGGAGTGGAGAGGCAGCCTAGTGAGCTGGCAAAAGGAGAGGGTGTGGAGAGTCTGGCATTTTCTTCTAGCCAGGAAAAAGGAGAGGATAAGAGTGACCCTTTAGTAAGGGTAAGTAAGGGAGAGGTGAGTTGTGTGGTGAGCCAAGGGGAGCCCTTGATGCAAGAAAAGAGAGAAATTGAGAGAAATGCAGGTGTCAATGAAGGGTTTAGTGAACAAGAGTTTCAAGCTGAATACAGATCCATATTGGATGGTGTTTCACTAGACCCTGAGACTTTTACTCATGGAATGTCCTCCATTCAAGACTTTGCCAGATTGGACAATCAAGCAGCTGAGAGGCACCTCAATCTGATTCACACTACATCTTCAATGCTTAGAGCAAAGGAGGCACTCACAGCTCTGCCTGCCAATGCTGGAGATGATTTTAATTATGATGATAGTGATGAAGACCTCACTGATGCTCTTGAGGAATCTCTTGGTGAACAACCTACAACTTCTCTACCTTCATGGCTCTCCATGCAATCTGCAAATGCAATTGTTGTTAGCATGGAGCTGGAAAGGCAAGCCTCCACTCTTCTTCAATCACAACCTGGAAGCTCATCTTCCTCTGAAGCCATCTCTGCCACCATTGCCAGTCAAGCTCTAGAAAACCTCAAGCTTCACAAATATCAATCCCTCCACTTTCAGAAAGAGATAGAGCATCTCAATTCTCTCATTGCCTCTGTTAAGACTGATCTGACCAGACAAATTGATGAAAAGCTTCCAGCTCAGGTCAAATCAGCTCTTTCTGGTTCTGAGCAAAAACAACTGCAATTGGAAAAGCAAGTAGAAGCTCTGGAAGGCAATGTATATATCTTAAACTCTAGAATGGATGAGATGTTGCAGCATCAAAGAATTCAGACTGGACTCCTTCAACATCTTCTTCTTGCCTCTGGTGCTTCTCTTCCCAGTCCATCCCTTACACTTGCTGCTAACAAAAAGGGGGAGAAAGAATTACCAACTCCTGCAGAATTAATCAGTCAAATTCCTCCTCCTTTCCACACTGAAAGGGAAAAGCAAAAGATTGAAAGGATGAAAGAATTGGACTCCATTGCAAAGAGAGTGGCTCAACTGGGCAAGAAATCATCTACATCTTCTACAGCAACCACAGCTCAAATCTCTTTTCCAACCACAACCACAATTCTCAGGGTAATTACACCTGAGATTGTTATTCCCTCCAAGACAGAAAAGGGTGAGCCATCATTCTTGAATGAGTTCAAGCCAATTCTGTTTCCAAACAATTGTGGTTACTCCAGGCCTGGAAAAGACTCAAGCTCAATCTACTTTCCACTAGCCAGGCCTGACAAAAATGAATACAAGCTTCTGGGCCAAGAAATCAAAAGTTATAAAGATTGTGCAGATGTGGCCTTAAAAGCTCATTTTGCCATCATCCACAGAGAAGGCCAGAAGCTGTTTATTGGAACTGGCCATCCTCACTACTCATTTGCAAAAGCTGAAGAGGTGGCCAGAGAATGTGAAAAAGAGGAGTTTGAATCCCAACTCTCTTTGAACCAAATAGAGGTGGATGAAAGGTATGCTATTGAGCTGGAAGAGGAGTTGACAGCTGAGCTTTTAAATGAGAAAGGATTGCCTCTTGAATCTTCTCCAAAGAAAAAGAGAGTCAAATCTAAGACTAAGATGCCTGAGGCAGCCAAGAGAAGAGAAGAAGTACCAGAAAAGCCTATCTCAAAGCCTTCTTCTCCAATCAAGGACACCACAGTAGTACATCCAGATGTCAACTTCCATGATGAGCCAATAATGCCAAAGGAGGAGCCAATTGACTTGGAAGATATCCCAATTCCAGCTTTTCTTGTTCAAGAATCTTCCAAGCCAAAGAAGAAAGTCAAGTCTGTGGCTAAGAGGATGGCCAACCCTCCTAAACCTCCAAAAGAACCTGAAAATCCTGATGACTATCTGATCATTGCTAACATTGAAGAAATTTCTGAGTTAGAGCTGGAGCTGGATGATCTTCAAGAAGTGAGAGGAATAGAAGCAACTTCAAAGTTACCTGAAAGATTGGTATTCTCTTACAAAAACAAGGGTGATGTCATCTGGCCTCTTCACAGAGTTCTGAATTCTGAAGGATTCAGTTCTCTAACAAAAATATATGGATCTATGAAGAGGACTGGAGGATTTACACCACCTGCCAAGCAAATGGTACTAAAGAGAATCCTTGAGATCAGGAAGGAATGGAACTCAGATGCTAGTCTACAAAGAAGGCTGAAAATTCCCTACACTGGAAAGAAAATTCATCATGAACCTACTCCAGTCATGGAATTCAGGGACAATCAAGGTGTTAGGAGATTTTTCAGACCTAAAGATCAACTCAAGGTTGCTAGCTTGAATACTCTAAAGACTCTTCAATCCAAGCTCAACAGACAAGATAGTGATGAAGAATGGTTCTACAGGATCTTTCAGAAACAGATCAATATTCTTGAAGAAAAACTTAAGTCCAGAAGAAGAAGATCTTCTAGGAACAAGTAACTGCTCAGTCTAGAGGAGCATAATCATCTGTAATCTTTTCTAACTCCAGTATTTAAATTCTGCATTTTATTTTATTAATGTTTTGTTATCATCAAGTGTAGAATTTATGTCTGCATCTTCTCCAGTCATAAATTGGGGGAGATTGTTAGGAATCAATAATTTTTGATGATAACATAAACATTTTTGTAACATGTCTTACTTAGAATCTTTATCAAATTTCAGTTGTAATTGTTACATTTCTTGTCTTTGGGAATTATCAACGGATGGGTAGAATAGGATGGCTAATTGTAAATATCCAATGCCATGTAATTTTATCTAAGTGAAGGATATTCAACTGATGAGATGTAACTGTTCAACTGATAAAGACTGGATGATGTTTCAACTGATGAAAATCAAGCATTCAACTGAAGACAAAGTATTCAACGGATAATGCTGAGGAATTCAACTGATGAGACTGGAACAGCATTCAACTGATGGAGTTTGTAATTCATTCAACTGATGAGCCAGGCATTCAACTGATAAAGTCAATAGCAGTTGAAAGCAACCAGAACCTTCAACTGATGAAGCAAAGAGCAGTTGAAAGTGACTAGAGCTTAAGTCTGACAAATCACATGGATCGAATTACACTAAAATAGACATGGAAGCCTAATTAGGAAAATAAAGAAGAAGCAGAAACATACTTATCTCATGCAGTGCAATCTGGATCAAATCAAGATGATGGTCAAAGATGAAGACATCTCAGAAAGCATGCATAAGACAAAGTTGTGCAGCATTGTTTTTAGATTAGAGTGCATTTTGTAATCTAGCTAAAAGCATTGTAAAACTTGGAGTATATAACCAAGTTAGTAGCATCAGTTGAACTTGTTCAAATTACTTGAGAAAAAAATCTGAGAGTTAGAACTTGTTTTGAGTGATGAACCAGCAGCTGTGCGAATTGTAAAACAATCCACAGATTCTTCTATATAAAATCTCACGGGTGGATCATTCAATCCACCCGTATTTTTAATACTTGGTGTTTTCCTGTTTATTGTGTTCTTAGTGTATTGTTCTTGAATCTTTTAAATTTGTAAAAGATTGTATTCAACCCCCCCCCTTCTACAATCTTTCTCATAGTTAGTGTAAAATAACAAGTTGTTTTCCACTTTTCAACTTTAAACGAGTCTAGAATGAGGCTACAAGTTGTTTCCAACTTCAATCTAGTCAATAATTAAGCTACAAGTTGTTTCCAGGCTCAAACGAGTCAAGGATGAAACTACAAGTTGATTCTTAATTTAAACAACTTAAAATGACGATACATGTAATTTTCAACTTCAAACGAGTCTGGTATGAAGTTACAAGTTGTTTTCCACTTTTCAACTTTAAACGAGTCTCGAATGAAGATTCAAGTTGTTTCCAACTTCAATCTAGTCAATAATTAAGCTACAAGTTGTTTATAGGCTCAAACGAGTGAGGAATGAAACCACAAGTTGATTCCACTTTCAAACAACCGAAAATGAAGCTACAAGTTGTTTTCAACTTCAAACGAGTCTGGAATGAAGCTACAAGTTGTTTCCAACTTCAATCGAGTCAATAATGAAGCTACAAGTTGTTTCCAGGCTCAAACGAGTCAAGCATGAAACTACAAGTTGATTCTTAATTTAAACAACTTAAAATGACGATACATGTAATTTTCAACTTCAAACGAGTCTGGTATGAAGTTACAAGTTGTTTTTTCCACTTTTCAACTTTAAACGAGTCTAGAATGAAGCTACAAGTTGTTTCCAACTTCAATCTAGTCAATAATTATGCTACAAGTTGTTTACAGGCTCAAACGAGTCAAGAATGAAACTACAAGTTGATTCCACTTTCAAACAACCGAAAATGAAGCTACAAGTTGTTTTCAACTTTAAACGAGTCTGGAATGAAGCTACAAGTTCTTTCCAACTTCAATCGAGTCAATAATGAAGCTACAAGTTGTTTCCAGGCTCAAACAAGTCAATTATGAAACTACAAGTTGATTCTTAATTTAAACAACTTAAAATGAAGATACAAGTAATTTTCAACTTCAAACGAGTCTGGTATGAAGTTACAAGTTGTTTTTTCCACTTTTCAACTTTAAACGAGTCTAGAATGAGGCTACAAGTTGTTTCCAACTTCAATCTAGTCAATAATTAAGCTACAAGTTGTTTCCAGGCTCAAACGAGTCAAGGATGAAACTACAAGTTGATTCTTAATTTAAACAACTTAAAATGAAGATACAAGTAATTTTCAACTTCAAACGAGTCTGGTATGAAGTTACAAGTTGTTTTTTCCACTTTTCAACTTTAAACGAGTCTAGAATGAAGCTACAAGTTGTTTCCAACTTCAATCTAGTCAATAATTATGCTACAAGTTGTTTACAGGCT
This sequence comes from Daucus carota subsp. sativus, assembly GCF_001625215.2. NCBI lineage: Eukaryota > Viridiplantae > Streptophyta > Magnoliopsida > Apiales > Apiaceae > Daucus > Daucus carota. The sequence continues at coordinate 30,302,905 of NC_030383.2, forward strand.
CAAACGAGTCAAGAATGAAACTACAAGTTGATTCCACTTTCAAACAACCGAAAATGAAGCTACAAGTTGTTTTCAACTTTAAACGAGTCTGGAATGAAGCTACAAGTTCTTTCCAACTTCAATCGAGTCAATAATGAAGCTACAAGTTGTTTCCAGGCTCAAACAAGTCAATAATGAAACTACAAGTTGATTCTTAATTTAAACAACTTAAAATGAAGATACAAGTAATTTTCAACTTCAAACGAGTCTGGTATGAAGTTACAAGTTGTTTTCCACTTTTCAACTTTAAACGAGTCTAGAATGAGGCTACAAGTTGTTTCCAACTTCAATCTAGTCAATAATTAAGCTACAAGTTGTTTATAGGCTCAAACGAGTGAAGAATGAAACTACAAGTTGATTCCACTTTCAAACAACCGAAAATGAAGCTCCAAGTTGTTTTCAACTTCAAACGAGTCTGGAATGAAGCTACAAGTTGTTTCCAACATTAATCGAGTCAATAATGAAGCTACAAGTTGTTTCAAGGCTCAAACGAGTCAAGAATGAAACTACAAGTTGATTATTAATTTAAACAACTTAAAATGAAGATACAAGTAATTTTCAACTTCAAACGAGTCTGGTATGAAGTTACAAGTTGTTTTCCACTTTTCAACTTTAAACGAGTCTCGAATGAAGATTCAAGTTGTTTCCAACTTCAATCTAGTCAATAATTAAGCTACAAGTTGTTTATAGGCTCAAACGAGTGAGGAATGAAACCACAAGTTGATTCCACTTTCAAACAACCGAAAATGAAGCTACAAGTTGTTTTCAACTTCAAACGAGTCTGGAATGAAGCTACAAGTTGTTTCCAACTTCAATCGAGTCAATAATGAAGCTACAAGTTGTTTCCAGGCTCAAACGAGTCAAGAATGAAACTACAAGTTGATTCTTAATTTAAACAACTTAAAATGACGATACAAGTAATTTTCAACTTCAAACGAGTCTGGTATGAAGTTACAAGTTGTTTTTTCCACTTTTCAACTTTAAACGAGTCTAGAATGAAGCTACAAGTTGTTTCCAACTTCAATCTAGTCAATAATTATGCTACAAGTTGTTTACAGGCTCAAACGAGTCAAGAATGAAACTACAAGTTGATTCCACTTTCAAACAACCGAAAATGAAGCTACAAGTTGATTTCAACTTTAAACGAGTCTGGAATGAAGCTACAAGTTCTTTCCAACTTCAATCGAGTCAATAATGAAGCTACAAGTTGTTTCCAGGCTCAAACAAGTCAATAATGAAACTACAAGTTGATTCTTAATTTAAACAACTTAAAATGAAGATACAAGTAATTTTCAACTTCAAACGAGTCTGGTATGAAGTTACAAGTTGTTTTCCACTTTTCAACTTTAAACGAGTCTAGAATGAGGCTACAAGTTGTTTCCAACTTCAATCTAGTCAATAATTAAGCTACAAGTTGTTTCCAGGCTCAAACGAGTCAAGGATGAAACTACAAGTTGATTCTTAATTTAAACAACTTAAAATAAAGATACAAGTAATTTTCAACTTCAAACGAGTCTGGTATGAAGTTACAAGTTGTTTTTTCCACTTTTCAACTTTAAACGAGTCTAGAATGAAGCTACAAGTTGTTTCCAACTTCAATCTAGTCAATAATTATGCTACAAGTTGTTTACAGGCTCAAACGAGTCAAGAATGAAACTACAAGTTGATTCCACTTTCAAACAACCAAAAATGAAGCTACAAGTTGTTTTCAACTTTAAACGAGTCTGGAATGAAGCTACAAGTTCTTTCCAACTTCAATCGAGTCAATAATGAAGCTACAAGTTGTTTCCAGGCTCAAACAAGTCAATAATGAAACTACAAGTTGATTCTTAATTTAAACAACTTAAAATGAAGATACAAGTAATTTTCAACTTCAAACGAGTCTGGTATGAAGTCACAAGTTGTTTTCCACTTTTCAACTTTAAACGAGTCTAGAATGAGGCTACAAGTTGTTTCCAACTTCAATCTAGTCAATAATTAAGCTACAAGTTGTTTATAGGCTCAAACGAGTGAAGAATGAAACGACAAGTTGATTCCACTTTCAAACAACCGAAAATGAAGCTACAAGTTGTTTTCAACTTCAAACGAGTCTGGAATGAAGCTACAAGTTGTTTCCAACATTAATCGAGTCAATAATGAAGCTACAAGTTGTTTCAAGGCTCAAACGAGTCAAGAATGAAACTACAAGTTGATTCTTAATTTAAACAACTTAAAATGAAGATACAAGTAATTTTCAACTTCAAACGAGTCTGGTATGAAGTTACAAGTTGTTTTCCACTTTTCAACTTTAAACGAGTCTCGAATGAAGATTCAAGTTGTTTCCAACTTCAATCTAGTCAATAATTAAGCTACAAGTTGTTTATAGGCTCAAACGAGTGAGGAATGAAACCACAAGTTGATTCCACTTTCAAACAACCGAAAATGAAGCTACAAGTTGTTTTCAACTTCAAACGAGTCTGGAATGAAGCTACAAGTTGTTTCCAACTTCAATCGAGTCAATAATGAAGCTACAAGTTGTTTCCAGGCTCAAACGAGTCAAGAATGAAACTACAAGTTGATTCTTAATTTAAACAACTTAAAATGACGATACAAGTAATTTTCAACTTCAAACGAGTCTGGTATGAAGTTACAAGTTGTTTTTTCCACTTTTCAACTTTAAACGAGTCTAGAATGAAGCTACAAGTTGTTTCCAACTTCAATCTAGTCAATAATTATGCTACAAGTTGTTTACAGGCTCAAACGAGTCAAGAATGAAACTACAAGTTGATTCCACTTTCAAACAACCGAAAATGAAGCTACAAGTTGTTTTCAACTTTAAACGAGTCTGGAATGAAGCTACAAGTTCTTTCCAACTTCAATCGAGTCAATAATGAAGCTACAAGTTGTTTCCAGGCTCAAACAAGTCAATAATGAAACTACAAGTTGATTCTTAATTTAAACAACTTAAAATGAAGATACAAGTAATTTTCAACTTCAAACGAGTCTGGTATGAAGTTACAAGTTGTTTTCCACTTTTCAACTTTAAACGAGTCTAGAATGAGGCTACAAGTTGTTTCCAACTTCAATCTAGTCAATAATTAAGCTACAAGTTGTTTATAGGCTCAAACGAGTGAAGAATGAAACTACAAGTTGATTCCACTTTCAAACAACCGAAAATGAAGCTACAAGTTGTTTTCAACTTCAAACGAGTCTGGAATGAAGCTACAAGTTGTTTCCAACTTCAATCGAGTCAATAATGAAGCTACAAGTTGTTTCCAGGCTCAAACGAGTGAAGAATGAAACTACAAGTTAATTCTTAATTTAAACAACTTAAAATGAAGATACAAGTAATTTTCAACTTCAAACGAGTCTGGTATGAAGTTACAAGTTGTTTTCCACTTTTCAACTTTAAACGAGTCTAGAATGAAGCTACAAGTTGTTTCCAACTTCAATCTAGTCAATAATTAAGCTACAAGTTGTTTAGAGGCTCAAACGAGTGAAGAATGAAACTACAAGTTGATTCCACTTTCAAACTACCGAAAATGAAGCCACAAGTTGTTTTCAACTTCAAACGAGTTTGGAATGAAGCTACAAGTTGTTTCCAACTTTAATCGAGTCAATAATGAAGCTACAAGTTGTTTCAAGGCTCAAACGAGTCAAGAATAAAACTACAAGTTGATTCTTAATTTAAACAACTTAAAATGAAGATACAAGTAATTTTCAACTTCAAACGAGTCTGGTATGAAGTTACAAGTTATTTTCCACTTTTCAACTTTAAACGAGTCTAGAATGAGGCTACAAGTTGTTTCCAACTTCAATCTAGTCAATAATTAAGCTACAAGTTGTTTCCAGGCTCAAACGAGTCAAGGATGAAACTACAAGTTGATTCTTAATTTAAACAACTTAAAATGAAGATACAAGTAATTTTCAACTTCAAACGAGTCTGGTATGAAGTTACAAGTTGTTTTTTCCACTTTTCAACTTTAAACGAATCTAGAATGAAGCTACAAGTTGTTTCCAACTTCAATCTAGTCAATAATTATGCTACAAGTTGTTTACAGGCTCAAACGAGTCAAGAATGAAACTACAAGTTGATTCTTAATTTAAACAACTTAAAATGAAGATACAAGTAATTTTCAACTTCAAACGAGTCTGGTATGAAGTTACAAGTTGTTTTCCACTTTTCAACTTTAAACGAGTCTAGAATGAGGCTACAAGTTGTTTCCAACTTCAATCTAGTCAATAATTAAGCTACAAGTTGTTTATAGGCTCAAACGAGTGAAGAATGAAACTACAAGTTGATTCCACTTTCAAACAACCGAAAATGAAGCTACAAGTTGTTTTCAACTTCAAACGAGTCTGGAATGAAGCTACAAGTTGTTTCCAACTTCAATCGAGTCAATAATGAAGCTACAAGTTGTTTCCAGGCTCAAACGAGTGAAGAATGAAACTACAAGTTAATTCTTAATTTAAACAACTTAAAATGAAGATACAAGTAATTTTCAACTTCAAACGAGTCTGGTATGAAGTTACAAGTTGTTTTCCACTTTTCAACTTTAAACGAGTCTAGAATGAAGCTACAAGTTGTTTCCAACTTCAATCTAGTCAATAATTAAGCTACAAGTTGTTTAGAGGCTCAAACGAGTGAAGAATGAAACTACAAGTTGATTCCACTTTCAAACTACCGAAAATGAAGCCACAAGTTGTTTTCAACTTCAAACGAGTTTGGAATGAAGCTACAAGTTGTTTCCAACTTTAATCGAGTCAATAATGAAGCTACAAGTTGTTTCAAGGCTCAAACGAGTCAAGAATAAAACTACAAGTTGATTCTTAATTTAAACAACTTAAAATGAAGATACAAGTAATTTTCAACTTCAAACGAGTCTGGTATGAAGTTACAAGTTATTTTCCACTTTTCAACTTTAAACGAGTCTAGAATGAGGCTACAAGTTGTTTCCAACTTCAATCTAGTCAATAATTAAGCTACAAGTTGTTTCCAGGCTCAAACGAGTCAAGGATGAAACTACAAGTTGATTCTTAATTTAAACAACTTAAAATGAAGATACAAGTAATTTTCAACTTCAAACGAGTCTGGTATGAAGTTACAAGTTGTTTTTTCCACTTTTCAACTTTAAACGAATCTAGAATGAAGCTACAAGTTGTTTCCAACTTCAATCTAGTCAATAATTATGCTACAAGTTGTTTACAGGCTCAAACGAGTCAAGAATGAAACTACAAGTTGATTCCACTTTCAAACAACCGAAAATGAAGCTACAAGTTGTTTTCAACTTTAAACGAGTCTGGAATGAAGCTACAAGTTCTTTCCAACTTCAATCGAGTCAATAATGAAGCTACAAGTTGTTTCCAGGCTCAAACAAGTCAATAATGAAACTACAAGTTGATTCTTAATTTAAACAACTTAAAATGAAGATACAAGTAATTTTCAACTTCAAACGAGTCTGGTATGAAGTTACAAGTTGTTTTCCACTTTTCAACTTTAAACGAGTCTAGAATGAGGCTACAAGTTGTTTCCAACTTCAATCTAGTCAATAATTAAGCTACAAGTTGTTTATAGGCTCAAACGAGTGAAGAATGAAACTACAAGTTGATTCCACTTTCAAACAACCGAAAATGAAGCTACAAGTTGTTTTCAACTTCAAACGAGTCTGGAATGAAGCTACAAGTTGTTTCCAACTTTAATCGAGTCAATAATGAAGCTACAAGTTGTTTCAAGGCTCAAACGAGTCAAGAATGAAACTACAAGTTGATTCTTAATTTAAACAACTTAAAATGAAGATACAAGTAATTTTCAACTTCAAACGAGTCTAGTATGAAGTTACAAGTTGTTTTCCACTTTTCAACTTTAAACGAGTCTCGAATGAAGATTCAAGTTGTTTCCAACTTCAATCTAGTCAATAATTAAGCTACAAGTTGTTTATAGGCTCAAACGAGTGAGGAATGAAACCACAAGTTGATTCCACTTTCAAACAACCGAAAATGAAGCTACAAGTTGTTTTCAACTTCAAACGAGTCTGGAATGAAGCTACAAGTTGTTTCCAACTTCAATCGAGTCAATAATGAAGCTACAAGTTGTTTCCAGGCTCAAACGAGTCAAGAATGAAACTACAAGTTGATTCTTAATTTAAACAACTTAAAATGAAGATACAAGTAATTTTCAACTTCAAACGAGTCTGGTATGAAGTTACAAGTTGTTTTTTCCACTTTTCAACTTTAAACGAGTCTAGAATGAAGCTACAAGTTGTTTCCAACTTCAATCTAGTCAATAATTATGCTACAAGTTGTTTACAGGCTCAAACGAGTCAAGAATGAAACTACAAGTTGATTCCACTTTCAAACAACCGAAAATGAAGCTACAAGTTGTTTTCAACTTTAAACGAGTCTGGAATGAAGCTACAAATTCTTTCCAACTTCAATCGAGTCAATAATGAAGCTACAAGTTGTTTCCAGGCTCAAACAAGTCAATAATGAAACTACAAGTTGATTCTTAATTTAAACAACTTAAAATGAAGATACAAGTAATTTTCAACTTCAAACGAGTCTGGTATGAAGTTACAAGTTGTTTTCCACTTTTCAACTTTAAACGAGTCTAGAATGAGGCTACAAGTTGTTTCCAACTTCAATCTAGTCAATAATTAAGCTACAAATTGTTTATAGGCTCAAACGAGTGAAGAATGAAACTACAAGTTGATTCCACTTTCAAACAACCGAAAATGAAGCTACATGTTGTTTTCAACTTCAAACGAGTCTGGAATGAAGCTACAAGTTGTTTCCAACTTCAATCGAGTCAATAATGAAGCTACAAGTTGTTTCCAGGCTCAAACGAGTGAAGAATGAAACTACAAGTTGATTCTTAATTTAAACAACTTAAAATGAAGATACAAGTAATTTTCAACTTCAAACGAGTCTGGTATGAAGTTACAAGTTGTTTTTTCCACTTTTCAACTTTAAACGAGTCTAGAATGAAGCTACAAGTTGTTTCCAACTTCAATCTAGTCAATAATTATGCTACAAGTTGTTTACAGGCTCAAACGAGTCAAGAATGAAACTACAAGTTGATTCCACTTTCAAACAACCGAAAATGAAGCTACAAGTTGTTTTCAACTTTAAACGAGTCTGGAATGAAGCTACAAATTCTTTCCAACTTCAATCGAGTCAATAATGAAGCTACAAGTTGTTTCCAGGCTCAAACAAGTCAATAATGAAACTACAAGTTGATTCTTAATTTAAACAACTTAAAATGAAGATACAAGTAATTTTCAACTTCAAACGAGTCTGGTATGAAGTTACAAGTTGTTTTCCACTTTTCAACTTTAAACGAGTCTAGAATGAGGCTACAAGTTGTTTCCAACTTCAATCTAGTCAATAATTAAGCTACAAATTGTTTATAGGCTCAAACGAGTGAAGAATGAAACTACAAGTTGATTCCACTTTCAAACAACCGAAAATGAAGCTACATGTTGTTTTCAACTTCAAACGAGTCTGGAATGAAGCTACAAGTTGTTTCCAACTTCAATCGAGTCAATAATGAAGCTACAAGTTGTTTCCAGGCTCAAACGAGTGAAGAATGAAACTACAAGTTGATTCTTAATTTAAACAACTTAAAATGAAGATACAAGTAATTTTCAACTTCAAACGAGTCTGGTATGAAGTTACAAGTTGTTTTCCACTTTTCAACTTTAAACGAGTCTAGAATGAGGCTACAAGTTGTTTCCAACTTCAATCTAGTCAATAATTAAGCTACAAGTTGTTTATAGGCTCAAACGAGTGAAGAATGAAACTACAAGTTGATTCCACTTTCAAACAACCAAAAATGAAGCTACAAGTTGTTTTCAACTTCAAACGAGTCTGGAATGAAGCTACAAGTTGTTTCCAACTTCAATCGAGTCAATAATGAAGCTACAAGTTGTTTCCAGGCTCAAACGAGTGAAGAATGAAACTACAAGTTAATTCTTAATTTAAACAACTTAAAATGAAGATACAAGTAATTTTCAACTTCAAACGAGTCTGGTATGAAGTTACAAGTTGTTTTCCACTTTTCAACTTTAAACGAGTCTAGAATGAAGCTACAAGTTGTTTCCAACTTCAATCTAGTCAATAATTAAGCTACAAGTTGTTTAGAGGCTCAAACGAGTGAAGAATGAAACTACAAGTTGATTCCACTTTCAAACTACCGAAAATGAAGCCACAAGTTGTTTTCAACTTCAAACGAGTTTGGAATGAAGCTACAAGTTGTTTCCAACTTTAATCGAGTCAATAATGAAGCTACAAGTTGTTTCAAGGCTCAAACGAGTCAAGAATAAAACTACAAGTTGATTCTTAATTTAAACAACTTAAAATGAAGATACAAGTAATTCTCAACTTCAAACGAGTCTGGTATGAAGTTACAAGTTATTTTCCACTTTTCAACTTTAAACGAGTCTAGAATGAGGCTACAAGTTGTTTCCAACTTCAATCTAGTCAATAATTAAGCTACAAGTTGTTTCCAGGCTCAAACGAGTCAAGGATGAAACTACAAGTTGATTCTTAATTTAAACAACTTAAAATGAAGATACAAGTAATTTTCAACTTCAAACGAGTCTGGTATGAAGTTACAAGTTGTTTTTTCAACTTTTCAACTTTAAACGAATCTAGAATGAAGCTACAAGTTGTTTCCAACTTCAATCTAGTCAATAATTATGCTACAAGTTGTTTACAGGCTCAAACGAGTCAAGAATGAAACTACAAGTTGATTCCACTTTCAAACAACCGAAAATGAAGCTACAAGTTGTTTTCAACTTTAAACGAGTCTGGAATGAAGCTACAAGTTCTTTCCAACTTCAATCGAGTCAATAATGAAGCTACAAGTTGTTTCCAGGCTCAAACAAGTCAATAATGAAACTACAAGTTGATTCTTAATTTAAACATCTTAAAATGAAGATACAAGTAATTTTCAACTTCAAACGAGTCTGGTATGAAGTTACAAGTTGTTTTCCACTTTTCAACTTTAAACGAGTCTAGAATGAGGCTACAAGTTGTTTCCAACTTCAATCTAGTCAAAATTAAGCTACAAGTTGTTTATAGGCTCAAACGAGTGAAGAATGAAACTACAAGTTGATTCCACTTTCAAACAACCGAAAATGAAGCTACAAGTTGTTTTCAACTTCAAACGAGTCTGGAATGAAGCTACAAGTTGTTTCCAACTTTAATCGAGTCAATAATGAAGCTACAAGTTGTTTCAAGGCTCAAACAAGTCAAGAATGAAACTACAAGTTGATTCTTAATTTAGTCAACTTAAAATGAAGATACAAGTAATTTTCAACTTCAAACGAGTCTAGTATGAAGTTACAAGTTGTTTTCCACTTTTCAACTTTAAACGAGTCTCGAATGAAGATTCAAGTTGTTTCCAACTTCAATCTAGTCAATAATTAAGCTACAAGTTGTTTATAGGCTCAAACGAGTGAGGAATGAAACCACAAGTTGATTCCACTTTCAAACAACCGAAAATGAAGCTACAAGTTGTTTTCAACTTCAAACGAGTCTGGAATGAAGCTACAAGTTGTTTCCAACTTCAATCGAGTCAATAATGAAGCTACAAGTTGTTTCCAGGCTCAAACGAGTCAAGAATGAAACTACAAGTTGATTCTTAATTTAAACAACTTAAAATGAAGATACAAGTAATTTTCAACTTCAAACGAGTCTGGTATGAAGTTACAAGTTGTTTTTTCCACTTTTCAACTTTAAACGAGTCTAGAATGAAGCTACAAGTTGTTTCCAACTTCAATCTAGTCAATAATTATGCTACAAGTTGTTTACAGGCTCAAACGAGTCAAGAATGAAACTACAAGTTGATTCCACTTTCAAACAACCGAAAATGAAGCTACAAGTTGTTTTCAACTTTAAACGAGTCTGGAATGAAGCTACAAATTCTTTCCAACTTCAATCGAGTCAATAATGAAGCTACAAGTTGTTTCCAGGCTCAAACAAGTCAATAATGAAACTACAAGTTGATTCTTAATTTAAACAACTTAAAATGAAGATACAAGTAATTTTCAACTTCAAACGAGTCTGGTATGAAGTTACAAGTTGTTTTCCACTTTTCAACTTTAAACGAGTCTAGAATGAAGCTACAAGTTGTTTCCAACTTCAATCTAGTCAATAATTAAGCTACAAGTTGTTTAGAGGCTCAAACGAGTGAAGAATGAAACTACAAGTTAATTCCACTTTCAAACTACCGAAAATGAAGCCACAAGTTGTTTTCAACTTCAAACGAGTTTGGAATGAAGCTACAAGTTGTTTCCAACTTTAATCGAGTCAATAATGAAGCTACAAGTTGTTTCAAGGCTCAAACGAGTCAAGAATAAAACTACAAGTTGATTCTTAATTTAAACAACTTAAAATGAAGATACAAGTAATTTTCAACTTCAAACGAGTCTGGTATGAAGTTACAAGTTGTTTTCCACTTTTCAACTTTAAACTAGTCTAGAATGAGGCTACAAGTTGTTTCCAACTTCAATCTAGTCAATAATTAAGCTACAAGTTGTTTATAGGCTCAAACGAGTGAAGAATGAAACTACAAGTTGATTCCACTTTCGAACAACCGAAAATGAAGCTACAAGTTGTTTTCAACTTCAAACGAGTCTGGAATGAAGCTACAAGTTGTTTCCAACTTCAATCGAGTCAATAATGAAGCTACAAGTTGTTTCCAGGCTCAAACGAGTCAAGAATGAAACTACAAGTTGATTCGTAATTTAAACAACTTAAAATGAAGATACAAGTAATTTTCAACTTCAAACAAGTCTGGTATGAAGTTACAAGTTGTTTTTTCCACTTTTCAACTTTAAACGAGTCTAGAATGAAGCTACAAGTTGTTTCCAACTTCAATCTAGTCAATAATTATGCTACAAGTTGTTTACAGGCTCAAACGAGTCAAGAATGAAACTACAAGTTGATTCCACTTTCAAACAACCAAAAATGAAGCTACAAGTTGTTTTCAACTTCAAACGAGTCTGGAATGAAGCTACAAGTTGTTTCCAACTTCAATCGAGTCAATAATGAAGCTACAAGTTGTTTCCAGGCTCAAACGAGTGAAGAATGAAACTACAAGTTAATTCTTAATTTAAACAACTTAAAATGAAGATACAAGTAATTTTCAACTTCAAACGAGTCTGGTATGAAGTTACAAGTTGTTTTCCACTTTTCAACTTTAAACGAGTCTAGAATGAAGCTACAAGTTGTTTCCAACTTCAATCTAGTCAATAATTAAGCTACAAGTTGTTTAGAGGCTCAAACGAGTGAAGAATGAAACTACAAGTTGATTCCACTTTCAAACTACCGAAAATGAAGCCACAAGTTGTTTTCAACTTCAAACGAGTTTGGAATGAAGCTACAAGTTGTTTCCAACTTTAATCGAGTCAATAATGAAGCTACAAGTTGTTTCAAGGCTCAAACGAGTCAAGAATAAAACTACAAGTTGATTCTTAATTTAAACAACTTAAAATGAAGATACAAGTAATTCTCAACTTCAAACGAGTCTGGTATGAAGTTACAAGTTATTTTCCACTTTTCAACTTTAAACGAGTCTAGAATGAGGCTACAAGTTGTTTCCAACTTCAATCTAGTCAATAATTAAGCTACAAGTTGTTTCCAGGCTCAAACGAGTCAAGGATGAAACTACAAGTTGATTCTTAATTTAAACAACTTAAAATGAAGATACAAGTAATTTTCAACTTCAAACGAGTCTGGTATGAAGTTACAAGTTGTTTTTTCAACTTTTCAACTTTAAACGAATCTAGAATGAAGCTACAAGTTGTTTCCAACTTCAATCTAGTCAATAATTATGCTACAAGTTGTTTACAGGCTCAAACGAGTCAAGAATGAAACTACAAGTTGATTCCACTTTCAAACAACCGAAAATGAAGCTACAAGTTGTTTTCAACTTTAAACGAGTCTGGAATGAAGCTACAAGTTCTTTCCAACTTCAATCGAGTCAATAATGAAGCTACAAGTTGTTTCCAGGCTCAAACAAGTCAATAATGAAACTACAAGTTGATTCTTAATTTAAACATCTTAAAATGAAGATACAAGTAATTTTCAACTTCAAACGAGTCTGGTATGAAGTTACAAGTTGTTTTCCACTTTTCAACTTTAAACGAGTCTAGAATGAGGCTACAAGTTGTTTCCAACTTCAATCTAGTCAAAATTAAGCTACAAGTTGTTTATAGGCTCAAACGAGTGAAGAATGAAACTACAAGTTGATTCCACTTTCAAACAACCGAAAATGAAGCTACAAGTTGTTTTCAACTTCAAACGAGTCTGGAATGAAGCTACAAGTTGTTTCCAACTTTAATCGAGTCAATAATGAAGCTACAAGTTGTTTCAAGGCTCAAACAAGTCAAGAATGAAACTACAAGTTGATTCTTAATTTAGTCAACTTAAAATGAAGATACAAGTAATTTTCAACTTCAAACGAGTCTAGTATGAAGTTACAAGTTGTTTTCCACTTTTCAACTTTAAACGAGTCTCGAATGAAGATTCAAGTTGTTTCCAACTTCAATCTAGTCAATAATTAAGCTACAAGTTGTTTATAGGCTCAAACGAGTGAGGAATGAAACCACAAGTTGATTCCACTTTCAAACAACCGAAAATGAAGCTACAAGTTGTTTTCAACTTCAAACGAGTCTGGAATGAAGCTACAAGTTGTTTCCAACTTCAATCGAGTCAATAATGAAGCTACAAGTTGTTTCCAGGCTCAAACGAGTCAAGAATGAAACTACAAGTTGATTCTTAATTTAAACAACTTAAAATGAAGATACAAGTAATTTTCAACTTCAAACGAGTCTGGTATGAAGTTACAAGTTGTTTTTTCCACTTTTCAACTTTAAACGAGTCTAGAATGAAGCTACAAGTTGTTTCCAACTTCAATCTAGTCAATAATTATGCTACAAGTTGTTTACAGGCTCAAACGAGTCAAGAATGAAACTACAAGTTGATTCCACTTTCAAACAACCGAAAATGAAGCTACAAGTTGTTTTCAACTTTAAACGAGTCTGGAATGAAGCTACAAATTCTTTCCAACTTCAATCGAGTCAATAATGAAGCTACAAGTTGTTTCCAGGCTCAAACAAGTCAATAATGAAACTACAAGTTGATTCTTAATTTAAACAACTTAAAATGAAGATACAAGTAATTTTCAACTTCAAACGAGTCTGGTATGAAGTTACAAGTTGTTTTCCACTTTTCAACTTTAAACGAGTCTAGAATGAAGCTACAAGTTGTTTCCAACTTCAATCTAGTCAATAATTAAGCTACAAGTTGTTTAGAGGCTCAAACGAGTGAAGAATGAAACTACAAGTTAATTCCACTTTCAAACTACCGAAAATGAAGCCACAAGTTGTTTTCAACTTCAAACGAGTTTGGAATGAAGCTACAAGTTGTTTCCAACTTTAATCGAGTCAATAATGAAGCTACAAGTTGTTTCAAGGCTCAAACGAGTCAAGAATAAAACTACAAGTTGATTCTTAATTTAAACAACTTAAAATGAAGATACAAGTAATTTTCAACTTCAAACGAGTCTGGTATGAAGTTACAAGTTGTTTTCCACTTTTCAACTTTAAACTAGTCTAGAATGAGGCTACAAGTTGTTTCCAACTTCAATCTAGTCAATAATTAAGCTACAAGTTGTTTATAGGCTCAAACGAGTGAAGAATGAAACTACAAGTTGATTCCACTTTCGAACAACCGAAAATGAAGCTACAAGTTGTTTTCAACTTCAAACGAGTCTGGAATGAAGCTACAAGTTGTTTCCAACTTCAATCGAGTCAATAATGAAGCTACAAGTTGTTTCCAGGCTCAAACGAGTCAAGAATGAAACTACAAGTTGATTCGTAATTTAAACAACTTAAAATGAAGATACAAGTAATTTTCAACTTCAAACAAGTCTGGTATGAAGTTACAAGTTGTTTTTTCCACTTTTCAACTTTAAACGAGTCTAGAATGAAGCTACAAGTTGTTTCCAACTTCAATCTAGTCAATAATTATGCTACAAGTTGTTTACAGGCTCAAACGAGTCAAGAATGAAACTACAAGTTGATTCCACTTTCAAACAACCGAAAATGAAGCTACAAGTTGTTTTCAACTTTAAACGAGTCTGGGAATGAAGCTACAAGTTCTTTCCAACTTCAATCGAGTCAATAATGAAGCTACAAGTTGTTTCCAGGCTCTAACAAGTCAATAATGAAACTACAAGTTGATTCTTAATTTAAACAACTTAAAATGAAGATACAAGTAATTTTCAACTTCAAACGAGTCTGGTATGAAGTTACAAGTTGTTTTCCACTTTTCAACTTTAAACGAGTCTAGAATGAAGCTACAAGTTGTTTCCAACTTCAATCTAGTCAATAATTAAGCTAAAAGTTGTTTATAGGCTCAAACGAGTGAAGAATGAAACTACAAGTTGATTCCACTTTCAAACAACCGAAAATGAAGCTACAAGTTGTTTTCAACTTCAAACGAGTCTGGAATGAAGCTGCAAGTTGTTTCCTGATAAGTGGTATTTATACACACTTATAGGCCTTCATTTCCACTTAAATTGGTTGGTTGTACTTAAGTGTTTAGTGTCTTTTGATGTGTTTTTAGTGTTTTTCTGTGCAGGTCACGAGTTGAGGTGATGAAGTGATTTTCTATCATTTTAGGTTGTTTTTGGTGCATTATTTGCAAGAATAGAGAATTGTGGATTCCTCACGACTTGGGATTTTGTGGGTACATCTTCTACAAACCCTCACGAGAACACACTCGTCCACTAGAGCTATCTAGGGGTTTAAAGGGCTTGTTGCATATGCTAAATGCAACCGTGATCACCTACGGAAGTGGTACTAGAGCGAGGAAGGGCATGCACGCGAGAACGAGCTAAAAACGAAGAAACAGGCTGCCAGTGGCAGAAAGTAGCGCCCCCGCGCTAACTCTTAGCGCGCCCGCGCTAGTCCAAAGTCAGAAAGTAGCGCCCCCGCGCTAGTTCTTAGCGCGCCCGCGCTACATTAAAGCCAACTAGCGCGCCTGCGCTAGTTTAGCGCGGCCGCGCCCAGCAGAAGTGTTCCGGGCCGATTTTTACAGCTTTTCTGACGGATTTTAGCAGCGGTCGAGGCCCGGTTGACTTGGTCAATTTATTTTAAATTCTCATGTGTAAAACCCTAGCCTCGTAGAAGTAGTTTAGTAGAGAGAACAATATCATAGTTTAATTTTTATCGAAGCACATTATCAGTTTGTATTAGATCGTTCTTCGCGAGGAAGTGACAGTTTCGAGCGAGATCGTGAACATCAAATCTGTAACGTTGTGTTCTTTATTATTAATTCAAGTACTTTTATTCCGTTTAATTCTCGTCCTTATTTTATCATGCTTTCATTGGAACCCATGATGTCGATTAGTTCGATTATGAACTAACCGCCTTCATGGGGTTCTAATGGATTTATCGATGTAGTTTAGTAACGAATATTAATTGCTTGATTTTGTGACATATGTTGATTGCTTTGCATGAGCCGTGCTTATTCTTCTTAGGAGCGTAGCTAACTTCTAAGCTGTTTGTTAATTCTTTCTGAAGCGAGAGTGGATGATTGAATTTAGAACTATGCCATGTAAACATAGGATTATGTGCATGAAACATAATTTGTGATAGACTTGAACTATTTTTATCACCCTGTGTAATCACGATAGACGACTTGTTATTAAACCCCTCTGCTTACACTACCGCTATAGAGATATAGGGTCTGAGCTTTGTTGGTGTCCATGAGATTTCTGTCTTAATTGCGGATTTTGATTGGTATGATATGTGTGCAACGAGAGTTGGCATGTATTACTTTCGTGTTGTCTGATTAGGATCAACAGTCGCATGTTAATCAGTAATTTCAATTCTAGATGAATTCGATAATGAAATTAGAATCCCATGTGTTTTCCTATTCTGATTTTGATTAGTAAATTTAATTATTAGTATAAAAAGAACCCAATCCTTGTTAATTGTCTTAGCAGTGATAATTGATCATACATTGTTGCATAGGTGCGTATTCTTAATTCACCAGTCTCTGTGGGATCGAACTTAATATATTACTTGTGATCACGTGCGCTTGCGTGTAGATTTCTCCGAACAAGTTTTTGGCGCCGCTGCCGGGGACTCGGTGTTAATTAATTAGTTTATGTACTTGTCATCAGTGTGCATTAAAATTCACTGACTAGGATTCTATTCTCTTCTCACTTTTCTTCTTTTCTTTATTTCAGGTACTTGGATCGCGTTTATGCAAACACGTTCTCAAACCCGTAAAAGAAAAGCAATTGATTCATCTTCATCTTCTTCTTCTGATTCTGAAACAATGACAGAACCTGAAGCACAACCAGACAGTAAGGCATTAAAGGATTTCTCTATGCCAAAGATCGATGATATCCAATCAAGCATCGTCAGGCCTGCAATCGCAGCCAAAGCCTTTGAAATCAAACCAGGAACTATTCAAATGGTCCAGAACTCGGTACAGTATGGGGGTTCTCCTACTGAAGACCCCAATATGCATATACGGAATTTTATAGAGATCTGTGACACTTTCAAATTCAATGATGTCTCTGATGAAGCTGTGAAGCTAAGGCTTTTTCCATTTTCACTGAGAGATAAGGCTAAGGGATGGTTACATTCTTTACCATCTGGTTCTATTACTACATGGGAAGATCTAGCTCAGAAATTTCTCACTAAATTCTTCCCCATGGCAAAGACTGCTGCACTACGAAATGCTCTATCTCAATTCTCTCAACAATCAGGAGAAACATTCTGTGAAGCCTGGGAGCGATATAAGGAGATGCTAAGGAAGTGTCCCCACCATGGCATGCCGGATTGGATGCAAATAAACTGTTTCTATAATGGTCTTGGACCTCAATCCAGACCTATGCTTGATGCTGCTTCTGGAGGTGCGCTATGGGCTAAAAGCTATGAAGAAGCTTATGATCTTATTGAAATGATGGCTGCTAATGAATATCAGAACCCTACTCAAAGACTTACTCAAGGGAAGGTAGCCGGAGTTCTTGATCTTGACACGTCTACAGCTATTGCTGCTCAACTTAAGGCTCTCACGATGAAAGTCGATTCTCTGGCTCACCAAGGAATTCAACAGCCAATCTCTATTTGCGAATTATGTGCTGGTACTCACTCTACTGATCAGTGTGCCATTTCTAGTGAATCAGCACAATTTGTGAGCAACTTTCAGAGAGATCAACAGCCTGCCCCAGCTACTTATCATCCCAATAACCGGAATCATCCGAATTTCAGCTGGAGCAACAATCAAAATTTCATGCAACAACCGCAGCAACAGTTTCAGCAGCAAGGAGCTGGACTTTTCAACCCTTCTGGTTTTCAACAACAATTTGCACCGAGGCAGCAATTCCATCCACCCGGATTCCAGCAACAAAATCATGGGGTGGCTGGACAGTCTTCCAAGGAAAGATCAGAATTGGAAGAATTAAGACTAATGATCAAAAGCCAATCGGTGTCAATCAAGACTTTGGAGAATCAGATTGGGCAAATTGCTAATGCGTTGATTAATAGACCACAAGGAACTCTTCCTAGTGATACTGAGGCCAATCCGGGCAAGAAGGAAGTGAAGGAACAGGTACAGGCTGTCACCTTGAGGTCCGGAAAGGTTACGAAGGATAAAGAATCAGGAACAGAGCGAAACAAGGAAGAGAGTGATCAACAGGTTGAAACACCCGTGCTCTCATCTGAGTCTGATAGTGGAAAAACTGTTGTTGAAGCTGACAAGAATAAAATCAACGAAGATGCAAGCAAGGAATCAGCCGAGAAGTCTAGTCCTAAAGCTGATATTGGGGTCAAGCAAGTATATCCACCTCCCCCTTTTCCGAAGAGACTTCAGAAGCATAAGCTCGACAAACAATTCTCCAAATTTCTAGAGGTTTTCAAGAAATTGCAAATCAACATACCTTTTGCGGAGGCTCTAGAACAAATGCCGAGTTATGCTAAATTCATGAAAGGTATTCTTTCTCGGAAACTCAAACTTCAGGAATTGGATACTGTAGCTTTGACCGAGGAGTGCAGTGCGGTGTTGCAGCAGAAATTGCCCCCGAAGCTGAAAGATCCGGGAAGTTTCACAATCCCGTGTACTATTGGGCAATTGTCTTTCGACAAGTGCTTGTGTGACTTGGGAGCTAGCATCAATCTGATGCCGTTATCTGTCTTCAAGAAACTTGGTCTGCCGGAGCCGAAACCTACAAACATGTACTTACAACTGGCTGATCGGTCCATCACATACCCGAGAGGTATAGTGGAAGACGTCTTGGTTAAAGTGGATAAGCTCATCTTCCCTGCTGATTTTGTCATTCTAGACTTTGAGGAGGATGAGAGGATTCCCATTATCTTGGGAAGGCCGTTCTTAGCTACAGGCCAAACTTTGATCGATGTGCAAAAGGGAGAGCTTACAATGAGAGTTCAAGATCAGAGTGTCACTTTTAAAGTGTTCAACGCAATGAAATTTCCAACTGACGAAGAAGAATGCTTTAAGGTGGAGCCAATAGAAGCTGCAGCTCATCCAGAAATTGACCCAAGGCTGAAAACTGACATCTTGGAAAGGGTTCTAACAGGTGAAGCTGAATTCGGAGGTGAAGAGGAAGTAGAGCAACTTCAGTTCTTGAATGCATCTCCATGGAAGAGGAAGGTTGATATTCCATTCGAGTCTCAAGGAGTAACAGAGCTTAAAAATGTTC
The DNA here is from genome assembly GCF_001625215.2 of Daucus carota subsp. sativus. Classification (NCBI taxonomy): domain Eukaryota; kingdom Viridiplantae; phylum Streptophyta; class Magnoliopsida; order Apiales; family Apiaceae; genus Daucus; species Daucus carota. The sequence continues at coordinate 30,321,668 of NC_030383.2, forward strand.
AAGAGCATCTTAAACCATCTATTGAAGAAGCTCCAAATTTCGAACTCAAACTACCACCTGATCACTTAAGTGATGTGCAGTTTAGAAGGTTGTCACGGCGCATAGATGACATGCATGACATTCACCGCCGTTTTTCAAAGGATTTGACTCAAGCTCTTGGGAGTGCTTTTCGTGCCATTTGTGTTGAGGTTGATTGGCCAGTGTTTGGAGAGGGCATGGTATATTCGCCACCTGATCCTCCACCCGAGGAGGGTGATCCTCCCGACTTCTAGGTACATTCGATCCTTTTTATCACCTTCAATGAGGACATTGAAAATTTTAAGTTTGGGGGTGGTAATCTAAGGAAGAGCGTATTATTATAATGTAGTTTATTATTGCATGTGTTAGTTAGTTCATGTAGTTCACGTTTATTTTATTTTGCTTTGATTATTTCTCACATTTTTTTTTATTTTTCTCATTTTTTTTATTTTACATGTTTAGTGGTAATTGTCGTAGTTAGTATCACGAGCATTTGCATGAATTATGAAGTTAAGCCAAGTTAATTGCCTATGATGAGTTATGTGCGTAGTTCTTGATTAGTAGTTTCAATTGCAATGCTAGGTTAGTACTTGGAAATTGCTTGTGTTGGAAATTGTACTTCACATATGTTCTTGAGATAGGATTTAGACGAAATTCCATGAATTCTAGGATTGAGTTGGACACCCTTCAGCTTAGGTCTGTAAATCTTAAGTTTGGGGGAACTGAGGAGTAGATACACCTTTCTAAAAGAAAAAGAAAAAAAAATAAAAAAGAAAAAAAGAAAAAAAAAAGAGAAAAAAAATAGTAGTAAATAAATTCACAAAAAAAAATAAGTGGTAGAATTAACTAGGTTGAGCTCATTAGTACTCGAGCAATTAAGTCTGAGGGGACTTTGTGCCTAACAACCTAAAGCCCTTCGTGGTTTGGGATTGTTGACCCAACGCTCGCTACATGGGTACTAGTGCATAAATCTTTAGGGATCTCAACCATTGCACAGTTAAATAAACCACTAGAATAGAGTGAATAATTGGTGTGTGAAGTCTTGTGGTGTTCGTAACGCATTTACACTGCGAAGCGCTCTGACCTTAGACCGAGCAATTAATCACCAATAAAAAAGAAAAAGAAAAAAAATAGTAAATAAAATAGAAGGGTGTGGACATTCTTTGGGACCTTGGCTTTTAGTTGGACTTGAGTGACGGGGTGTTAGTTTATAACTTTTACGATTCTTGATGGGGATTCTGTGGGAGTAGTAGTTTTTGTCTTGTCTCAATAAAAGAGCATGCTTGCACACACGGGCACTCCACACTTGTAAATAGAAGAGTAATTGACTTGGTAGCGAGAGAGATGAAAGTCGAGAACATTAGCACAATCTGAGGTATTAAAAATTTGCAAGGCAATTACTTCATAGTTTACTCATTCATCACGTAGTTGCATTCATGCATTGCATTGTATTATTGTATAGTGTCGTTGACGCTTGAGGACAAGCATCAGTTTAAGTTTGGGGGTGTGATAAGTGGTATTTATACACACTTATAGGCCTTCATTTCCACTTAAATTGGTTGGTTGTACTTAAGTGTTTAGTGTCTTTTGATGTGTTTTTAGTGTTTTTCTGTGCAGGTCACGAGTTGAGGTGATGAAGTGATTTTCTATCATTTTAGGTTGTTTTTGGTGCATTATTTGCAAGAATAGAGAATTGTGGATTCCTCACGACTTGGGATTTTGTGGGTACATCTTCTACAAACCCTCACGAGAACACACTCGTCCACTAGAGCTATCTAGGGGTTTAAAGGGCTTGTTGCATATGCTAAATGCAACCGTGATCACCTACGGAAGTGGTACTAGAGCGAGGAAGGGCATGCACGCGAGAACGAGCTAAAAACGAAGAAACAGGCTGCCAGTGGCAGAAAGTAGCGCCCCCGCGCTAACTCTTAGCGCGCCCGCGCTAGTCCAAAGTCAGAAAGTAGCGCCCCCGCGCTAGTTCTTAGCGCGCCCGCGCTACATTAAAGCCAACTAGCGCGCCTGCGCTAGTTTAGCGCGGCCGCGCCCAGCAGAAGTGTTCCGGGCCGATTTTTACAGCTTTTCTGACGGATTTTAGCAGCGGTCGAGGCCCGGTTGACTTGGTCAATTTATTTTAAATTCTCATGTGTAAAACCCTAGCCTCGTAGAAGTAGTTTAGTAGAGAGAACAATATCATAGTTTAATTTTTATCGAAGCACATTATCAGTTTGTATTAGATCGTTCTTCGCGAGGAAGTGACAGTTTCGAGCGAGATCGTGAACATCAAATCTGTAACGTTGTGTTCTTTATTATTAATTCAAGTACTTTTATTCCGTTTAATTCTCGTCCTTATTTTATCATGCTTTCATTGGAACCCATGATGTCGATTAGTTCGATTATGAACTAACCGCCTTCATGGGGTTCTAATGGATTTATCGATGTAGTTTAGTAACGAATATTAATTGCTTGATTTTGTGACATATGTTGATTGCTTTGCATGAGCCGTGCTTATTCTTCTTAGGAGCGTAGCTAACTTCTAAGCTGTTTGTTAATTCTTTCTGAAGCGAGAGTGGATGATTGAATTTAGAACTATGCCATGTAAACATAGGATTATGTGCATGAAACATAATTTGTGATAGACTTGAACTATTTTTATCACCCTGTGTAATCACGATAGACGACTTGTTATTAAACCCCTCTGCTTACACTACCGCTATAGAGATATAGGGTCTGAGCTTTGTTGGTGTCCATGAGATTTCTGTCTTAATTGCGGATTTTGATTGGTATGATATGTGTGCAACGAGAGTTGGCATGTATTACTTTCGTGTTGTCTGATTAGGATCAACAGTCGCATGTTAATCAGTAATTTCAATTCTAGATGAATTCGATAATGAAATTAGAATCCCATGTGTTTTCCTATTCTGATTTTGATTAGTAAATTTAATTATTAGTATAAAAAGAACCCAATCCTTGTTAATTGTCTTAGCAGTGATAATTGATCATACATTGTTGCATAGGTGCGTATTCTTAATTCACCAGTCTCTGTGGGATCGAACTTAATATATTACTTGTGATCACGTGCGCTTGCGTGTAGATTTCTCCGAACATTTCCAACTTCAATCGAGTCAATAATGAAGCTACAAGTTGTTTCCAGGCTCAAACGAGTCAAGAATGAAACTACAAGTTGATTCTTAATTTAAACAACTTAAAATGAAGATACAAGTAATTTTCAACTTCAAACGAGTCTGGTATGAAGTTACAAGTTGTTTTTTCCACTTTTCAACTTTAAACGAGTCTAGAATGAAGCTACAAGTTGTTTCCAACTTCAATCTAGTCAATAATTATGCTACAAGTTGTTTACAGGCTCAAACGAGTCAAGAATGAAACTACAAGTTGATTCCACTTTCAAACAACCGAAAATGAAGCTACAAGTTATTTTCAACTTTAAACGAGTCTGGAATGAAGCTACAAGTTCTTTCCAACTTCAATCGAGTCAATAATGAAGCTACAAGTTGTTTCCAGGCTCAAACAAGTCAATAATGAAACTACAAGTTGATTCTTAATTTAAACAACTTAAAATGAAGATACAAGTAATTTTCAACTTCAAACGAGTCTGGTATGAAGTTACAAGTTGTTTTCCACTTTTCAACTTTAAACGAGTCTAGAATGAAGCTACAAGTTGTTTCCAACTTCAATCTAGTCAATAATTAAGCTACAAGTTGTTTAGAGGCTCAAACGAGTGAAGAATGAAACTACAAGTTGATTCGACTTTCAAACTACCGAAAATGAAGCCACAAGTTGTTTTCAACTTCAAACGAGTTTGGAATGAAGCTACAAGTTGTTTCCAACTTTAATCGAGTCAATAATGAAGCTACAAGTTGTTTCAAGGCTCAAACGAGTCAAGAATAAAACTACAAGTTGATTCTTAATTTAAACAACTTAAAATGAAGATACAAGTAATTTTCAACTTCAAACGAGTCTGGTATGAAGTTACAAGTTGTTTTCCACTTTTCAACTTTAAACTAGTCTAGAATGAGGCTACAAGTTGTTTCCAACTTCAATCTAGTCAATAATTAAGCTACAAGTTGTTTATAGGCTCAAACGAGTGAAAAATGAAACTACAAGTTGATTCCACTTTCAAACAACCGAAAATGAAGCTACAAGTTGTTTTCAACTTCAAACGAGTCTGGAATGAAGCTACAAGTTGTTTCCAACTTCAATCGAGTCAATAATGAAGCTACAAGTTGTTTCTAGGCTCAAACGAGTCAAGAATGAAACTACAAGTTGATTCGTAATTTAAACAACTTAAAATGAAGATACAAGTAATTTTCAACTTCAAACGAGTCTGGTATGAAGTTACAAGTTGTTTTTTCCACTTTTCAACTTTAAACGAGTCTAGAATGAAGCTACAAGTTGTTTCCAACTTCAATCTAGTCAATAATTATGCTACAAGTTGTTTACAGGCTCAAACGAGTCAAGAATGAAACTACAAGTTGATTCCACTTTCAAACAACCGAAAATGAAGCTACAAGTTGTTTTCAACTTCAAACGAGTTTGGAATGAAGCTACAAGTTGTTTCCAACTTTAATCGAGTCAATAATGAAGCTACAAGTTGTTTCAAGGCTCAAACGAGTCAAGAATGAAACTACAAGTTGATTCTTAATTTAAACAACTTAAAATGAAGATACAAGTAATTTTCAACTTCAAACGAGTCTGGTATGAAGTTACAAGTTGTTTTCCACTTTTCAACTTTAAACGAGTCTCGAATGAAGATTCAAGTTGTTTCCAACTTCAATCTAGTCAATAATTAAGCTACAAGTTGTTTATAGGCTCAAACGAGTGAAGAATGAAACCACAAGTTGATTCCACTTTCAAACAACCGAAAATGAAGCTACAAGTTGTTTTCAACTTCAAACGAGTCTGGAATGAAGCTACAAGTTGTTTCCAACTTCAATCAAGTCAATAATGAAGCTACAAGTTGTTTCCAGGCTCAAACGAGTGAAGAATGAAACTACAAGTTGATTCTTAATTTAAACAACTTAAAATGAAGATACAAGTAATTTTCAACTTCAAACGAGTCTGGTATGAAGTTACAAGTTGTTTTCCACTTTTCAACTTTAAACGAGTCTAGAATGAAGCTACAAGTTGTTTCCAACTTCAATCTAGTCAATAATGAAGCTACAAGTTGTTTCCAGGCTCAAACGAGTGAAGAATGAAACTACAAGTTGATTCTTAATTTAAACAACTTAAAATGAAGATACAAGTAATTTTCAACTTCAAACGAGTCTGGTATGAAGTTACAAGTTGTTTTCCACTTTTCAACTTTAAACGAGTCTAGAATGAAGCTACAAGTTGTTTCCAACTTCAATCTAGTCAATAATTAAGCTACAAGTTGTTTAGTGGCTCAAACGAGTGAAGATTGAAACTACAAGTTGATTCCACTTTCAAACTACCGAAAATGAAGCCACAAGTTGTTTTCAACTTCAAACGAGTTTGGAATGAAGCTACAAGTTGTTTCCAACTTTAATCGAGTCAATAATGAAGCTACAAGTTGTTTCAAGGCTCAAACGAGTCAAGAATAAAACTACAAGTTGATTCTTAATTTAAACAACTTAAAATGAAGATACAAGTAATTTTCAACTTCAAACGAGTTTGGTATGAAGTTACAAGTTGTTTTCCACTTTGCAACTTTAAACGAGTCTAGAATGAAGCTACAAGTTGTTTCCAACTTCAATCTAGTCAATAATTAAGCTACAAGTTGTTTATAGGCTCAAACGAGTGAAGAATGAAACTACAAGTTGATTCCACTTTCAAACAACCGAAAATGAAGCTACAAGTTGTTTTCAACTTCAAACGAGTCTGGAATGAAGCTACAAGTTGTTTCCAACTTCAATCGAGTCAATAATGAAGCTACAAGTTGTTTCCAGGCTCAAACGAGTCAAGAATGAAACTACAAGTTGATTCTTAATTTAAACAACTTAAAATGAAGATACAAGTAATTTTCAACTTTAAACGAGTCTGGTATGAAGTTACAAGTTGTTTTCCACTTTTCAACTTTAAACGAGTCTAGAATGAAGCTACAAGTTGTTTCCAACTTCAATCTAGTCAATAATTAAGCTAAAAGTTGTTTATAGGCTCAAACGAGTGAAGAATGAAACTACAAGTTGATTCCACTTTCAAACAACCGAAAATGAAGCTACAAGTTGTTTTCAACTTCAAACGAGTTTGGAATGAAGCTACAAGTTGTTTCCAACTTTAATCGAGTCAATAATGAAGCTACAAGTTGTTTCAAGGCTCAAACGAGTCAAGAATGAAACTACATGTTGATTCTTAATTTAAACAACTTAAAATGAAGATACAAGTAATTTTCAACTTCAAACGAGTCTGGTATGAATTTACAAGTTGTTTTCCACTTTTCAACTTTAAACGAGTCTCGAATGAAGATTCAAGTTGTTTCCAACTTCAATCTAGTCAATAATTAAGCTACAAGTTGTTTATAGGCTCAAACGAGTGAAGAATGAAACCACAAGTTGATTCCACTTTCAAACAACCGAAAATGAAGCTACAAGTTGTTTTCATCTTCAAACGAGTCTGGAATGAAGCTACAAGTTGTTTCCAACTTCAATCGAGTCAATAATGAAGCTACAAGTTGTTTCCAGGCTCAAACGAGTCAAGAATGAAACTACAAGTTGATTCTTAATTTAAACAACTTAAAATGAAGATACAAGTTGTTTCCAACTTCAATCTAGTCAATAATTATGCTACAAGTTGTTTACAGGCTCAAACGAGTCAAGAATGAAACTACAAGTTGATTCCACTTTCAAACAACCGAAAATGAAGCTACAAGTTGTTTTCAACTTCAAACGAGTTTGGAATGAAGCTACAAGTTGTTTCCAACTTTAATCGAGTCAATAATGAAGCTACAAGTTGTTTCAAGGCTCAAACGAGTCAAGAATGAAACTACAAGTTGATTCTTAATTTAAACAACTTAAAATGAAGATACAAGTAATTTTCAACTTCAAACGAGTCTGGTATGAAGTTACAAGTTGTTTTCCACTTTTCAACTTTAAACGAGTCTCGAATGAAGATTCAAGTTGTTTCCAACTTCAATCTAGTCAATAATTAAGCTACAAGTTGTTTATAGGCTCAAACGAGTGAAGAATGAAACCACAAGTTGATTCCACTTTCAAACAACCGAAAATGAAGCTACAAGTTGTTTTCAACTTCAAACGAGTCTGGAATGAAGCTACAAGTTGTTTCCAACTTCAATCAAGTCAATAATGAAGCTACAAGTTGTTTCCAGGCTCAAACGAGTGAAGAATGAAACTACAAGTTGATTCTTAATTTAAACAACTTAAAATGAAGATACAAGTAATTTTCAACTTCAAACGAGTCTGGTATGAAGTTACAAGTTGTTTTCCACTTTTCAACTTTAAACGAGTCTAGAATGAAGCTACAAGTTGTTTCCAACTTCAATCTAGTCAATAATGAAGCTACAAGTTGTTTCCAGGCTCAAACGAGTGAAGAATGAAACTACAAGTTGATTCTTAATTTAAACAACTTAAAATGAAGATACAAGTAATTTTCAACTTCAAACGAGTCTGGTATGAAGTTACAAGTTGTTTTCCACTTTTCAACTTTAAACGAGTCTAGAATGAAGCTACAAGTTGTTTCCAACTTCAATCTAGTCAATAATTAAGCTACAAGTTGTTTAGTGGCTCAAACGAGTGAAGATTGAAACTACAAGTTGATTCCACTTTCAAACTACCGAAAATGAAGCCACAAGTTGTTTTCAACTTCAAACGAGTTTGGAATGAAGCTACAAGTTGTTTCCAACTTTAATCGAGTCAATAATGAAGCTACAAGTTGTTTCAAGGCTCAAACGAGTCAAGAATAAAACTACAAGTTGATTCTTAATTTAAACAACTTAAAATGAAGATACAAGTAATTTTCAACTTCAAACGAGTTTGGTATGAAGTTACAAGTTGTTTTCCACTTTGCAACTTTAAACGAGTCTAGAATGAAGCTACAAGTTGTTTCCAACTTCAATCTAGTCAATAATTAAGCTACAAGTTGTTTATAGGCTCAAACGAGTGAAGAATGAAACTACAAGTTGATTCCACTTTCAAACAACCGAAAATGAAGCTACAAGTTGTTTTCAACTTCAAACGAGTCTGGAATGAAGCTACAAGTTGTTTCCAACTTCAATCGAGTCAATAATGAAGCTACAAGTTGTTTCCAGGCTCAAACGAGTCAAGAATGAAACTACAAGTTGATTCTTAATTTAAACAACTTAAAATGAAGATACAAGTAATTTTCAACTTTAAACGAGTCTGGTATGAAGTTACAAGTTGTTTTCCACTTTTCAACTTTAAACGAGTCTAGAATGAAGCTACAAGTTGTTTCCAACTTCAATCTAGTCAATAATTAAGCTAAAAGTTGTTTATAGGCTCAAACGAGTGAAGAATGAAACTACAAGTTGATTCCACTTTCAAACAACCGAAAATGAAGCTACAAGTTGTTTTCAACTTCAAACGAGTTTGGAATGAAGCTACAAGTTGTTTCCAACTTTAATCGAGTCAATAATGAAGCTACAAGTTGTTTCAAGGCTCAAACGAGTCAAGAATGAAACTACATGTTGATTCTTAATTTAAACAACTTAAAATGAAGATACAAGTAATTTTCAACTTCAAACGAGTCTGGTATGAATTTACAAGTTGTTTTCCACTTTTCAACTTTAAACGAGTCTCGAATGAAGATTCAAGTTGTTTCCAACTTCAATCTAGTCAATAATTAAGCTACAAGTTGTTTATAGGCTCAAACGAGTGAAGAATGAAACCACAAGTTGATTCCACTTTCAAACAACCGAAAATGAAGCTACAAGTTGTTTTCATCTTCAAACGAGTCTGGAATGAAGCTACAAGTTGTTTCCAACTTCAATCGAGTCAATAATGAAGCTACAAGTTGTTTCCAGGCTCAAACGAGTCAAGAATGAAACTACAAGTTGATTCTTAATTTAAACAACTTAAAATGAAGATACAAGTAATTTTCAACTTCAAACGAGTCTGGTATGAAGTTACAAGTTGTTTTTTCCACTTTTCAACTTTAAACGAGTCTAGAATGAAGCTACAAGTTGTTTCCAACTTCAATCTAGTCAATAATTATGCTACAAGTTGTTTACAGGCTCAAACGAGTGAAGAATGAAACTACAAGTTGATTCCACTTTCAAACAACCGAAAATGAAGCTACAAGTTGTTTTCAACTTCAAACGAGTTTGGAATGAAGCTACAAGTTGTTTCCAACTTTAATCGAGTCAATAATGAAGCTACAAGTTGTTTCAAGGCTCAAACGAGTCAAGAATGAAACTACAAGTTGATTCTTAATTTAAACAACTTAAAATGAAGATACAAGTAATTTTCAACTTCAAACGAGTCTGGTATGAATTTACAAGTTGTTTTCCACTTTTCAACTTTAAACGAGTCTCGAATGAAGATTCAAGTTGTTTCCAACTTCAATCTAGTCAATAATTAAGCTACAAGTTGTTTATAGGCTCAAACGAGTGAAGAATGAAACCACAAGTTGATTCCACTTTCAAACAACCGAAAATGAAGCTACAAGTTGTTTTCATCTTCAAACGAGTCTGGAATGAAGCTACAAGTTGTTTCCAACTTCAATCGAGTCAATAATGAAGCTACAAGTTGTTTCCAGGCTCAAACGAGTCAAGAATGAAACTACAAGTTGATTCTTAATTTAAACAACTTAAAATGAAGATACAAGTAATTTTCAACTTCAAACGAGTCTGGTATGAAGTTACAAGTTGTTTTTTCCACTTTTCAACTTTAAACGAGTCTAGAATGAAGCTACAAGTTGTTTCCAACTTCAATCTAGTCAATAATTATGCTACAAGTTGTTTACAGGCTCAAACGAGTGAAGAATGAAACTACAAGTTGATTCCACTTTCAAACAACCGAAAATGAAGCTACAAGTTGTTTTCAACTTCAAACGAGTTTGGAATGAAGCTACAAGTTGTTTCCAACTTTAATCGAGTCAATAATGAAGCTACAAGTTGTTTCAAGGCTCAAACGAGTCAAGAAAGAAACTACAAGTTGATTCTTAATTTAAACAACTTAAAATGAAGATACAAGTAATTTTAAACTTCAAACGAGTCTAGTATGAAGTTACAAGTTGTTTTCCACTTTTCAACTTTAAACGAGTCCAGAATGAAGCTTCAAGTTGTTTCTAACTTCAATCTAGTCAATAATTATGCTACAAGTTGTTTACAGGCTCAAACGAGTCAAGAATGAAACTACAAGTTGATTCCACTTTCAAACAACCGAAAATGAAGCTACAAGTTGTTTTCAACTTTAAACGAGTCTGGGAATGAAGCTACAAGTTCTTTCCAACTTCAATCGAGTCAATAATGAAGCTACAAGTTGTTTCCAGGCTCTAACAAGTCAATAATGAAACTACAAGTTGATTCTTAATTTAAACAACTTAAAATGAAGATACAAGTAATTTTCAACTTCAAACGAGTCTGGTAAGAAGTTACAAGTTGTTTTCCACTTTTCAACTTTAAACGAGTCTAGAATGAAGCTACAAGTTGTTTCCAACTTCAATCTAGTCAATAATTAAGCTACAAGTTGTTTATAGGCTCAAACGAGTGAAGAATGAAACTACATGTTGATTCCACTTTCAAACAACCGAAAATGAAGCTACAAGTTGTTTTCAACTTCAAACGAGTCTGGAATGAAGCTACAAGTTGTTTCCAACTTTAATCGAGTCAATAATGAAGCTACAAGTTGTTTCAACGCTCAAACGAGTCAAGAATGAAACTACAAGTTGATTCTTAATTTAAACAACTTAAAATGAAGATACAAGTAATTTTCAACTTCAAACGAGTCTGGTATGAAGTTACAAGTTGTTTTCCACTTTTCAACTTTAAACGAGTCTCGAATGAAGATTCAAGTTGTTTCCAACTTCAATCTAGTCAATAATTAAGCTACAAGTTGTTTATAGGCTCAAACGAGTGAAGAATGAAACCACAAGTTGATTCCACTTTCAAACAACCGAAAATGAAGCTACAAGTTGTTTTCAACTTCAAACGAGTCTGGAATGAAGCTACAAGTTGTTTCCAACTTCAATCGAGTCAATAATGAAGCTACAAGTTGTTTCCAGGCTCAAACGAGTGAAGAATGAAACTACAAGTTGATTCTTAATTTAAACAACTTAAAATGAAGATACAAGTAATTTTCAACTTCAAACGAGTCTGGTATGAAGTTACAAGTTGTTTTCCACTTTTCAACTTTAAACGAGTCTAGAATGAAGCTACAAGTTGTTTCCAACTTCAATCTAGTCAATAATGAAGCTAAAAGTTGTTTCCAGGCTCAAACGAGTGAAGAATGAAACTACAAGTTGATTCTTAATTTAAACAACTTAAAATGAAGATACAAGTAATTTTCAACTTCAAACGAGTCTGGTATGAAGTTACAAGTTGTTTTCCACTTTTCAACTTTAAACGAGTCTAGAATGAAGCTACAAGTTGTTTCCAACTTCAATCTAGTCAATAATTAAGCTACAAGTTGTTTAGTGGCTCAAACGAGTGAAGATTGAAACTACAAGTTGATTCCACTTTCAAACAACCGAAAATGAAGCCACAAGTTGTTTTCAACTTCAAACGAGTTTGGAATGAAGCTACAAGTTGTTTCCAACTTTAATCGAGTCAATAATGAAGCTACAAGTTGTTTCAAGGCTCAAACGAGTCAAGAATAAAACTACAAGTTGATTCTTAATTTAAACAACTTAAAATGAAGATACAAGTAATTTTCAACTTCAAACGAGTCTGGTATGAAGTTACAAGTTGTTTTCCACTTTGCAACTTTAAACGAGTCTAGAATGAAGCTACAAGTTGTTTCCAACTTCAATCTAGTCAATAATTAAGCTACAAGTTGTTTATAGGCTCAAACGAGTGAAGAATGAAACTACAAGTTGATTCCACTTTCAAACAACCGAAAATGAAGCTACAAGTTGTTTTCAACTTCAAACGAGTCTGGAATGAAGCTACAAGTTGTTTCCAACTTCAATCGAGTCAATAATGAAGCTACAAGTTGTTTCCAGGCTCAAACGAGTCAAGAATGAAACTACAAGTTGATTCTTAATTTAAACAACTTAAAATGAAGATACAAGTAATTTTCAACTTCAAACGAGTCTGGTATGAAGTTACAAGTTGTTTTTTCCACTTTTCAACTTTAAACGAGTCTCGAATGAAGATTCAAGTTGTTTCCAACTTCAATCTAGTCAATAATTAAGCTACAAGTTGTTTATAGGCTCAAACGAGTGAAGAATGAAACCACAAGTTGATTCCACTTTCAAACAACCGAAAATGAAGCCACAAGTTGTTTTCAACTTCAAACGAGTTTGGAATGAAGCTACAAGTTGTTTCCAACTTTAATCGAGTCAATAATGAAGCTACAAGTTGTTTCAAGGCTCAAACGAGTCAATAATGAAACTACAAGTTGATTCTTAATTTAAACAACTTAAAATGAAGATACAAGTAATTTTCAACTTCAAACGAGTCTGGTATGAAGTTACAAGTTGTTTTCCACTTTGCAACTTTAAACGAGTCTAGAATGAAGCTACAAGTTGTTTCCAACTTCAATCTAGTCAATAATTAAGCTACAAGTTGTTTATAGGCTCAAACGAGTGAAGAATGAAACTACAAGTTGATTCCACTTTCAAACAACCGAAAATGAAGCTACAAGTTGTTTTCAACTTCAAACGAGTCTGGAATGAAGCTACAAGTTGTTTCCAACTTCAATCGAGTCAATAATGAAGCTACAAGTTGTTTCCAGGCTCAAACGAGTCAAGAATGAAACTACAAGTTGATTCTTAATTTAAACAACTTAAAATGAAGATACAAGTAATTTTCAACTTCAAACGAGTCTGGTATGAAGTTACAAGTTGTTTTTTCCACTTTTCAACTTTAAACGAGTCTAGAATGAAGCTACAAGTTGTTTACAACTTCAATCTAGTCAATAATTATGCTACAAGTTGTTTACAGGCTCAAACGAGTGAAGAATGAAACTACAAGTTGATTCCACTTTCAAACAACCGAAAATGAAGCTACAAGTTGTTTTCAACTTCAAACGAGTTTGGAATGAAGCTACAAGTTGTTTCCAACTTTAATCGAGTCAATCAAGTTGTTTCAAGGCTCAAACGAGTCAAGAATGAAACTACAAGTTGATTCTTAATTTAAACAACTTAAAATGAAGATACAAGTAATTTTCAACTTCAAACGAGTCTGGTATGAAGTTACAAGTTGTTTTCCACTTTTCAACTTTAAACGAGTCTCGAATGAAGATTCAAGTTGTTTCCAACTTCAATCTAGTCAATAATTAAGCTACAAGTTGTTTATAGGCTCAAACGAGTGAAGAATGAAACCACAAGTTGATTCCACTTTCAAACAACCGAAAATGAAGCTACAAGTTGTTTTCAACTTCAAACGAGTCTGGAATGAAGCTACAAGTTGTTTCCAACTTCAATCGAGTCAATAATGAAGCTACAAGTTGTTTCCAGGCTCAAACGAGTCAAGAATGAAACTACAAGTTGATTCTTAATTTAAACAACTTAAAATGAAGATACAAGTAATTTTCAACTTCAAACGAGTCTGGTATGAAGTTACAAGTTGTTTTTTCCACTTTTCAACTTTAAACGAGTCTAGAATGAAGCTACAAGTTGTTTACAACTTCAATCTAGTCAATAATTATGCTACAAGTTGTTTACAGGCTCAAACGAGTGAAGAATGAAACTACAAGTTGATTCCACTTTCAAACAACCGAAAATGAAGCTACAAGTTGTTTTCAACTTCAAACGAGTTTGGAATGAAGCTACAAGTTGTTTCCAACTTTAATCGAGTCAATCAAGTTGTTTCAAGGCTCAAACGAGTCAAGAATGAAACTACAAGTTGATTCTTAATTTAAACAACTTAAAATGAAGATACAAGTAATTTTCAACTTCAAACGAGTCTGGTATGAAGTTACAAGTTGTTTTCCACTTTTCAACTTTAAACGAGTCTCGAATGAAGATTCAAGTTGTTTCCAACTTCAATCTAGTCAATAATTAAGCTACAAGTTGTTTATAGGCTCAAACGAGTGAAGAATGAAACCACAAGTTGATTCCACTTTCAAACAACCGAAAATGAAGCCACAAGTTGTTTTCAACTTCAAACGAGTTTGGAATGAAGCTACAAGTTGTTTCCAACTTTAATCGAGTCAATAATGAAGCTACAAGTTGTTTCAAGGCTCAAACGAGTCAAGAATAAAACTACAAGTTGATTCTTAATTTAAACAACTTAAAATGAAGATACAAGTAATTTTCAACTTCAAACGAGTCTGGTATGAAGTTACAAGTTGTTTTCCACTTTTCAACTTTAAACGAGTCTAGAATGAAGCTACAAGTTGTTTCCAACTTCAATCTAGTCAATAATGAAGCTACAAGTTGTTTCCAGGCTCAAACGAGTGAAGAATGAAACTACAAGTTGATTCTTAATTTAAACAACTTAAAATGAAGATACAAGTAATTTTCAACTTCAAACGAGTCTAGTATGAAGTTACAAGTTGTTTTCCACTTTTCAACTTTAAACGAGTTTAGAATGAAGCTTCAAGTTGTTTCCAACTTCAATCTAGTCAATAATTAAGCTACAAGTTGTTTATAGGTTCAAACGAGTGAAGAATGAAACTACAAGTTGATTCCACTTTCAAACAACCGAAAATGAAGCTACAAGTTGTTTTCAATTTCACACGAGTCTGGAATGAAGCTACAAGTTGTTTCCAACTTCAATCGAGTCAATAATGAAGCTACAAGTTGTTTCCAGGCTCAAACGAGTCAAGGATGAAACTACAAGTTGATTCTTAATTTAAACAACTTAAAATGAAGATACAAGTAATTTTCAACTTCAAACGAGTCTGGTATGAAGTTACAAGTTGTTTTTTCCACTTTTCAACTTTAAACGAGTCTAGAATGAAGCTACAAGTTGTTTACAACTTCAATCTAGTCAATAATTATGCTACAAGTTGTTTACAGGCTCAAACGAGTGAAGAATGAAACTACAAGTTGATTCCACTTTCAAACAACCGAAAATGAAGCTACAAGTTGTTTTCAACTTCAAACGAGTTTGGAATGAAACTACAAGTTGATTCCACTTTCAAACAACCGAAAATGAAGCTACAAGTTGTTTTCAATTTCACACGAGTCTGGAATGAAGCTACAAGTTGTTTCCAACTTCAATCGAGTCAATAATGAAGCTACAAGTTGTTTCCAGGCTCAAACGAGTCAAGGATGAAACTACAAGTTGATTCTTAATTTAAACAACTTAAAATGAAGATACAAGTAATTTTCAACTTCAAACGAGTCTGGTATGAAGTTACAAGTTGTTTTTTCCACTTTTCAACTTTAAACGAGTCTAGAATGAAGCTACAAGTTGTTTCCAACTTCAATCTAGTCAATAATTAAGCTACAAGTTGTTTACAGGCTCAAACGAGTCAAGAATGAAACTACAAGTTGATTCCACTTTCAAACAACCGAAAATGAAGCTACAAGTTGTTTTCAACTTCAATCGAGTCAATAATGAAGCTACAAGTTGTTTCCAGGCTCAAACGAGTCAAGAATGAAACTACAAGTTGATTCTTAATTTAAACAACTTAAAATGAAGATACAAGTAAGTTTCAACTTCAAACGAGTCTGGTATGAAGTTACAAGTTGTTTTCCACTTTTCAACTTTAAACGAGTCTCGAATGAAGATTCAAGTTGTTTCCAACTTCAATCTAGTCAATAATTAAGCTACAAGTTGTTTATAGGCTCAAACGAGTGAAGAATGAAACCACAAGTTGATTCCACTTTCAAACAACCGAAAATGAAGCTACAAGTTGTTTTCAACTTCAAACGAGTCTGGAATGAAGCTACAAGTTGTTTTCAACTTCAAACGAGTCTGGAATGAAGCTACAAGTTGTTTCCAACTTCAATCGAGTCAATAATGAAGCTACAAGTTGTTTCCAGGCTCAAACGAGTCAAGAATGAAACTACAAGTTGATTCTTAATTTAAACAACTTAAAATGAAGATACAAGTAATTTTCAACTTCAAACGAGTCTGGTATGAAGTTACAAGTTGTTTTTTCCACTTTTCACCTTTAAACGAGTCTAGAATGAAGCTACAAGTTGTTTCCAACTTCAATCTAGTCAATAATTATGCTACAAGTTGTTTAAAGGCTCAAACGAGTCAAGAATGAAACTACAAGTTGATTCCACTTTCAAACAACCGAAAATGAAGCTACAAGTTGTTTTCAACTTTAAACGAGTCTGGAATGAAGCTACAAGTTCTTTCCAACTTGAATCGAGTCAATAATGAAGCTACAAGTTGTTTCCAGGCTCAAACAAGTCAATAATGAAACTACAAGTTGATTCTTAATTTAAACAACTTGAAATGAAGATACAAGTAATTTTCAACTTCAAACGTGTCTGGTATGAAGTTATAAGTTGTTTTTTCCACTTTTCAACTTTAGACGAGTCTAGAATGAAGCTACAAGTTGTTTCCAACTTCAATCTAGGTAATAATTATGCTACAAGTTGTTTATAGGCTCAAACGAGTGAAGAATGAAACTACAAGTTGATTCCACTTTCAAACAACCGAAAATGAAGCTACAAGTTGTTTTCAACTTCAAACGAGTCTGGAATGAAGCTACAAGTTGTTTCCAACTTCAATCGAGTCAATAATGAAGCTACAAGTTGTTTCCAGGCTCAAACGAGTCAAGAATGAAACTACAAGTTGATTCTTAATTTAAACAACTTAAAATGAAGATACAAGTAATTTTCAACTTCAAACGAGTCTGGTATGAAGTTACAAGTTGTTTTTTCCACTTTTCAACTTTAAACGAGTCTAGAATGAAGCTACAAGTTGTTTCCAACTTCAATCTAGTCAATAATTATGCTACAAGTTGTTTAAAGGCTCAAACGAGTCAAGAATGAAACTACAAGTTGATTCCACTTTCAAACAACCGAAAATGAAGCTACAAGTTGTTTTCAACTTTAAACGAGTCTGGAATGAAGCTACAAGTTCTTTCCAACTTGAATCGAGTCAATAATGAAGCTACAAGTTGTTTCCAGGCTCAAACGAGTCAAGAATGAAACTACAAGTTGATTCTTAATTTAAACAACTTGAAATGAAGATACAAGTAATTTTCAACTTCAAACGTGTCTGGTATGAAGTTATAAGTTGTTTTTTCCACTTTTCAACTTTAAACGAGTCTAGAATGAAGCTACAAGTTGTTTCCAACTTCAATCTAGGTAATAATTATGCTACAAGTTGTTTATAGGCTCGAACGAGTGAAGAATGAAACTACAAGTTGATTCCACTTTCAAACAACCGAAAATGAAGCTACAAGTTGTTTTTAACTTCAAACGAGTTTGGAATGAAGCTACAAGTTGTTTCCAACTTTAATCGAGTCAATAATGAAGCTACAAGTTGTTTCAAGGCTCAAACGAGTCAAGAATGAAACTACAAGTTGATTCTTAATTTAAACAACTTAAAATGGAGATACAAGTAATTTTCAACTTCAAACGAGTCTGGTATGAAGTTACAAGTTGTTTTCCACTTTTCAACTTTAAACGAGTCTCGAATGAAGATTCAAGTTGTTTCCAACTTCAATCTAGTCAATAATTAAGCTACAAGTTGTTTATAGGCTCAAACGAGTGAAGAATGAAACCACAAGTTGATTCCACTTTCAAACAACCGAAAATGAAGCTACAAGTTGTTTCAACTTCAAACGAGTCTGGAATGAAGCTACAAGTTGTTTCCAACTTCAATCGAGTCAATAAGGAAGCTACAAGTTGTTTCCAGGCTCAAACGAGTCAAGAATGAAACTACAAGTTGATTCTTAATTTAAACAACTTAAAATGAAGATACAAGTAATTTTCAACTTCAAACGAGTCTGGTATGAAGTTACAAGTTGTTTTTTCCACTTTTCACCTTTAAACGAGTCTCGAATGAAGCTACAAGTTGTTTCCAACTTCAATCTAGTCAATAATTATGCTACAAGTTGTTTAAAGGCTCAAACGAGTCAAGAATGAAACTACAAGTTGATTCCACTTTCAAACAACCGAAAATGAAGCTACAAGTTGTTTTCAACTTTAAACGAGTCTGGAATGAAGCTACAAGTTCTTTCCAACTTGAATCGAGTCAATAATGAAGCTACAAGTTGTTTCCAGGCTCAAACAAGTCAATAATGAAACTACAAGTTGATTCTTAATTTAAACAACTTGAAATGAAGATACAAGTAATTTTCAACTTCAAACGTGTC
This sequence comes from Daucus carota subsp. sativus, assembly GCF_001625215.2. Lineage (NCBI taxonomy): Eukaryota > Viridiplantae > Streptophyta > Magnoliopsida > Apiales > Apiaceae > Daucus > Daucus carota. The sequence goes on from NC_030383.2 coordinate 30,340,030, forward strand.
TGGTATGAAGTTATAAGTTGTTTTTTCCACTTTTCAACTTTAGACGAGTCTAGAATGAAGCTACAAGTTGTTTCCAACTTCAATCTAGGTAATAATTATGCTACAAGTTGTTTATAGGCTCAAACGAGTGAAGAATGAAACTACAAGTTGATTCCACTTTCAAACAACCGAAAATGAAGCTACAAGTTGTTTTCAACTTCAAACGAGTCTGGAATGAAGCTACAAGTTGTTTCCAACTTCAATCGAGTCAATAATGAAGCTACAAGTTGTTTCCAGGCTCAAACGAGTCAAGAATGAAACTACAAGTTGATTCTTAATTTAAACAACTTAAAATGAAGATACAAGTAATTTTCAACTTCAAACGAGTCTGGTATGAAGTTACAAGTTGTTTTTTCCACTTTTCAACTTTAAACGAGTCTAGAATGAAGCTACAAGTTGTTTCCAACTTCAATCTAGTCAATAATTATGCTACAAGTTGTTTAAAGGCTCAAACGAGTCAAGAATGAAACTACAAGTTGATTCCACTTTCAAACAACCGAAAATGAAGCTACAAGTTGTTTTCAACTTTAAACGAGTCTGGAATGAAGCTACAAGTTCTTTCCAACTTGAATCGAGTCAATAATGAAGCTACAAGTTGTTTCCAGGCTCAAACGAGTCAAGAATGAAACTACAAGTTGATTCTTAATTTAAACAACTTGAAATGAAGATACAAGTAATTTTCAACTTCAAACGTGTCTGGTATGAAGTTATAAGTTGTTTTTTCCACTTTTCAACTTTAAACGAGTCTAGAATGAAGCTACAAGTTGTTTCCAACTTCAATCTAGGTAATAATTATGCTACAAGTTGTTTATAGGCTCAAACGAGTGAAGAATGAAACTACAAGTTGATTCCACTTTCAAACAACCGAAAATGAAGCTACAAGTTGTTTTTAACTTCAAACGAGTTTGGAATGAAGCTACAAGTTGTTTCCAACTTTAATCGAGTCAATAATGAAGCTACAAGTTGTTTCAAGGCTCAAACGAGTCAAGAATGAAACTACAAGTTGATTCTTAATTTAAACAACTTCAAATGGAGATACAAGTAATTTTCAACTTCAAACGAGTCTGGTATGAAGTTACAAGTTGTTTTCCACTTTTCAACTTTAAACGAGTCTCGAATGAAGATTCAAGTTGTTTCCAACTTCAATCTAGTCAATAATTAAGCTACAAGTTGTTTATAGGCTCAAACGAGTGAAGAATGAAACCACAAGTTGATTCCACTTTCAAACAACCGAAAATGAAGCTACAAGTTGTTTCAACTTCAAACGAGTCTGGAATGAAGCTACAAGTTGTTTCCAACTTCAATCGAGTCAATAAGGAAGCTACAAGTTGTTTCCAGGCTCAAACGAGTCAAGAATGAAACTACAAGTTGATTCTTAATTTAAACAACTTAAAATGAAGATACAAGTAATTTTCAACTTCAAACGAGTCTGGTATTAAGTTACAAGTTCTTTTTTCCACTTTTCAACTTTAAACGAGTCTAGAATGAAGCTACAAGTTGTTTCCAACTTCAATCTAGTCAATAATTATGCTACAAGTTGTTTAGAGGCTGAAACGAGTGAAGAATGAAACTACAAGTTGATTCCACTTTCAAACAACCGAAAATGAAGCTACAAGTTGTTTTCAACTTCAAACGAGTTTGGAATGAAGCTACAAGTTGTTTCCAACTTTAATCGAGTCAATAATGAAGCTACAAGTTGTTTCAAGGCTCAAACGAGTCAAGAATGAAACTACAAGTTGATTCTTAATTTAAACAACTTAAAATGAAGATACAAGTAATTTTCAACTTCAAACGAGTCTGGTATGAAGTTACAAGTTGTTTTCCACTTTTCAACTTTAAACGAGTCTCGAATGAAGATTCAAGTTGTTTCCAACTTCAATCTAGTCAATAATTAAGCTACAAGTTGTTTATAGGCTCAAACGAGTGAAGAATGAAACCACAAGTTGATTCCACTTTCAAACAACCGAAAATGAAGCTACAAGTTGTTTTTCAACTCCAAACGAGTCTGGAATAAAGCTACAAGTTGTTTTCAACTTCAAACGAGTCTGGAATGAAGCTACAAGTTGTTTCCAACTTCAATCGAGTCAATAATGAAGCTACAAGTTGTTTCCAGGCTCAAACGAGTCAAGAATGAAACTACAAGTTGATTCTTAATTTAAACAACTTAAAATGAAGATACAAGTAATTTTCAACTTCAAACGAGTCTGGTATGAAGTTACAAGTTGTTTTTTCCACTTTTCACCTTTAAACGAGTCTAGAATGAAGCTACAAGTTGTTTCCAACTTCAATCTAGTCAATAATTATGCTACAAGTTGTTTAAAGGCTCAAACGAGTCAAGAATGAAACTACAAGTTGATTCCACTTTCAAACAACCGAAAATGAAGCTACAAGTTGTTTTCAACTTTAAACGAGTCTGGAATGAAGCTACAAGTTCTTTCCAACTTGAATCGAGTCAATAATGAAGCTACAAGTTGTTTCCAGGCTCAAACAAGTCAATAATGAAACTACAAGTTGATTCTTAATTTAAACAACTTGAAATGAAGATACAAGTAATTTTCAACTTCAAACGTGTCTGGTATGAAGTTATAAGTTGTTTTTTCCACTTTTCAACTTTAGACGAGTCTAGAATGAAGCTACAAGTTGTTTCCAACTTCAATCTAGGTAATAATTATGCTACAAGTTGTTTATAGGCTCAAACGAGTGAAGAATGAAACTACAAGTTGATTCCACTTTCAAACAACCGAAAATGAAGCTACAAGTTGTTTTCAACTTCAAACGAGTCTGGAATGAAGCTACAAGTTGTTTCCAACTTCAATCGAGTTAATAATGAAGCTACAAGTTGTTTCCAGGCTCAAACGAGTCAAGAATGAAACTACAAGTTGATTCTTAATTTAAACAACTTAAAATGAAGATACAAGTAATTTTCAACTTCAAACGAGTCTGGTATGAAGTTACAAGTTGTTTTTTCCACTTTTCAACTTTAAACGAGTCTAGAATGAAGCTACAAGTTGTTTCCAACTTCAATCTAGTCAATAATTATGCTACAAGTTGTTTAAAGGCTCAAACGAGTCAAGAATGAAACTACAAGTTGATTCCACTTTCAAACAACCGAAAATGAAGCTACAAGTTGTTTTCAACTTTAAACGAGTCTGGAATGAAGCTACAAGTTCTTTCCAACTTGAATCGAGTCAATAATGAAGCTACAAGTTGTTTCCAGGCTCAAACGAGTCAAGAATGAAACTACAAGTTGATTCTTAATTTAAACAACTTGAAATGAAGATACAAGTAATTTTCAACTTCAAACGTGTCTGGTATGAAGTTATAAGTTGTTTTTTCCACTTTTCAACTTTAAACGAGTCTAGAATGAAGCTACAAGTTGTTTCCAACTTCAATCTAGGTAATAATTATGCTACAAGTTGTTTATAGGCTCAAACGAGTGAAGAATGAAACTACAAGTTGATTCCACTTTCAAACAACCGAAAATGAAGCTACAAGTTGTTTTTAACTTCAAACGAGTTTGGAATGAAGCTACAAGTTGTTTCCAACTTTAATCGAGTCAATAATGAAGCTACAAGTTGTTTCAAGGCTCAAACGAGTCAAGAATGAAACTACAAGTTGATTCTTAATTTAAACAACTTAAAATGGAGATACAAGTAATTTTCAACTTCAAACGAGTCTGGTATGAAGTTACAAGTTGTTTTCCACTTTTCAACTTTAAACGAGTCTCGAATGAAGATTCAAGTTGTTTCCAACTTCAATCTAGTCAATAATTAAGCTACAAGTTGTTTATAGGCTCAAACGAGTGAAGAATGAAACCACAAGTTGATTCCACTTTCAAACAACCGAAAATGAAGCTACAAGTTGTTTCAACTTCAAACGAGTCTGGAATGAAGCTACAAGTTGTTTCCAACTTCAATCGAGTCAATAAGGAAGCTACAAGTTGTTTCCAGGCTCAAACGAGTCAAGAATGAAACTACAAGTTGATTCTTAATTTAAACAACTTAAAATGAAGATACAAGTAATTTTCAACTTCAAACGAGTCTGGTATTAAGTTACAAGTTCTTTTTTCCACTTTTCAACTTTAAACGAGTCTAGAATGAAGCTACAAGTTGTTTCCAACTTCAATCTAGTCAATAATTATGCTACAAGTTGTTTAGAGGCTGAAACGAGTGAAGAATGAAACTACAAGTTGATTCCACTTTCAAACAACCGAAAATGAAGCTACAAGTTGTTTTCAACTTCAAACGAGTTTGGAATGAAGCTACAAGTTGTTTCCAACTTTAATCGAGTCAATAATGAAGCTACAAGTTGTTTCAAGGCTCAAACGAGTCAAGAATGAAACTACAAGTTGATTCTTAATTTAAACAACTTAAAATGAAGATACAAGTAATTTTCAACTTCAAACGAGTCTGGTATGAAGTTACAAGTTGTTTTCCACTTTTCAACTTTAAACGAGTCTCGAATGAAGATTCAAGTTGTTTCCAACTTCAATCTAGTCAATAATTAAGCTACAAGTTGTTTATAGGCTCAAACGAGTGAAGAATGAAACCACAAGTTGATTCCACTTTCAAACAACCGAAAATGAAGCTACAAGTTGTTTTTCAACTCCAAACGAGTCTGGAATAAAGCTACAAGTTGTTTTCAACTTCAAACGAGTCTGGAATGAAGCTACAAGTTGTTTCCAACTTCAATCGAGTCAATAATGAAGCTACAAGTTGTTTCCAGGCTCAAACGAGTCAAGAATGAAACTACAAGTTGATTCTTAATTTAAACAACTTAAAATGAAGATACAAGTAATTTTCAACTTCAAACGAGTCTGGTATGAAGTTACAAGTTGTTTTTTCCACTTTTCACCTTTAAACGAGTCTAGAATGAAGCTACAAGTTGTTTCCAACTTCAATCTAGTCAATAATTATGCTACAAGTTGTTTAAAGGCTCAAACGAGTCAAGAATGAAACTACAAGTTGATTCCACTTTCAAACAACCGAAAATGAAGCTACAAGTTGTTTTCAACTTTAAACGAGTCTGGAATGAAGCTACAAGTTCTTTCCAACTTGAATCGAGTCAATAATGAAGCTACAAGTTGTTTCCAGGCTCAAACAAGTCAATAATGAAACTACAAGTTGATTCTTAATTTAAACAACTTGAAATGAAGATACAAGTAATTTTCAACTTCAAACGTGTCTGGTATGAAGTTATAAGTTGTTCTTTCCACTTTTCAACTTTAGACGAGTCTAGAATGAAGCTACAAGTTGTTTCCAACTTCAATCTAGGTAATAATTATGCTACAAGTTGTTTATAGGCTCAAACGAGTGAAGAATGAAACTACAAGTTGATTCCACTTTCAAACAACCGAAAATGAAGCTACAAGTTGTTTTCAACTTCAAACGAGTCTGGAATGAAGCTACAAGTTGTTTCCAACTTCAATCGAGTCAATAATGAAGCTACAAGTTGTTTCCAGGCTCAAACGAGTCAAGAATGAAACTACAAGTTGATTCTTAATTTAAACAACTTAAAATGAAGATACAAGTAATTTTCAACTTCAAACGAGTCTGGTATGAAGTTACAAGTTGTTTTTTCCACTTTTCAACTTTAAACGAGTCTAGAATGAAGCTACAAGTTGTTTCCAACTTCAATCTAGTCAATAATTATGCTACAAGTTGTTTAAAGGCTCAAACGAGTCAAGAATGAAACTACAAGTTGATTCCACTTTCAAACAACCGAAAATGAAGCTACAAGTTGTTTTCAACTTTAAACGAGTCTGGAATGAAGCTACAAGTTCTTTCCAACTTGAATCGAGTCAATAATGAAGCTACAAGTTGTTTCCAGGCTCAAACGAGTCAAGAATGAAACTACAAGTTGATTCTTAATTTAAACAACTTGAAATGAAGATACAAGTAATTTTCAACTTCAAACGTGTCTGGTATGAAGTTATAAGTTGTTTTTTCCACTTTTCAACTTTAAACGAGTCTAGAATGAAGCTACAAGTTGTTTCCAACTTCAATCTAGGTAATAATTATGCTACAAGTTGTTTATAGGCTCAAACGAGTGAAGAATGAAACTACAAGTTGATTCCACTTTCAAACAACCGAAAATGAAGCTACAAGTTGTTTTTAACTTCAAACGAGTTTGGAATGAAGCTACAAGTTGTTTCCAACTTTAATCGAGTCAATAATGAAGCTACAAGTTGTTTCAAGGCTCAAACGAGTCAAGAATGAAACTACAAGTTGATTCTTAATTTAAACAACTTAAAATGGAGATACAAGTAATTTTCAACTTCAAACGAGTCTGGTATGAAGTTACAAGTTGTTTTCCACTTTTCAACTTTAAACGAGTCTCGAATGAAGATTCAAGTTGTTTCCAACTTCAATCTAGTCAATAATTAAGCTACAAGTTGTTTATAGGCTCAAACGAGTGAAGAATGAAACCACAAGTTGATTCCACTTTCAAACAACCGAAAATGAAGCTACAAGTTGTTTCAACTTCAAACGAGTCTGGAATGAAGCTACAAGTTGTTTCCAACTTCAATCGAGTCAATAAGGAAGCTACAAGTTGTTTCCAGGCTCAAACGAGTCAAGAATGAAACTACAAGTTGATTCTTAATTTAAACAACTTAAAATGAAGATACAAGTAATTTTCAACTTCAAACGAGTCTGGTATTAAGTTACAAGTTGTTTTTTCCACTTTTCAACTTTAAACGAGTCTAGAATGAAGCTACAAGTTGTTTCCAACTTCAATCTAGTCAATAATTATGCTACAAGTTGTTTAGAGGCTGAAACGAGTGAAGAATGAAACTACAAGTTGATTCCACTTTCAAACAACCGAAAATGAAGCTACAAGTTGTTTTCAACTTCAAACGAGTTTGGAATGAAGCTACAAGTTGTTTCCAACTTTAATCGAGTCAATAATGAAGCTACAAGTTGTTTCAAGGCTCAAACGAGTCAAGAATGAAACTACAAGTTGATTCTTAATTTAAACAACTTAAAATGAAGATACAAGTAATTTTCAACTTCAAACGAGTCTGGTATGAAGTTACAAGTTGTTTTCCACTTTTCAACTTTAAACGAGTCTCGAATGAAGATTCAAGTTGTTTCCAACTTCAATCTAGTCAATAATTAAGCTACAAGTTGTTTATAGGCTCAAACGAGTGAAGAATGAAACCACAAGTTGATTCCACTTTCAAACAACCGAAAATGAAGCTACAAGTTGTTTTTCAACTCCAAACGAGTCTGGAATAAAGCTACAAGTTGTTTTCAACTTCAAACGAGTCTGGAATGAAGCTACAAGTTGTTTCCAACTTCAATCGAGTCAATAATGAAGCTACAAGTTGTTTCCAGGCTCAAACGAGTCAAGAATGAAACTACAAGTTGATTCTTAATTTAAACAACTTAAAATGAAGATACAAGTAATTTTCAACTTCAAACGAGTCTGGTATGAAGTTACAAGTTGTTTTTTCCACTTTTCACCTTTAAACGAGTCTAGAATGAAGCTACAAGTTGTTTCCAACTTCAATCTAGTCAATAATTATGCTACAAGTTGTTTAAAGGCTCAAACGAGTCAAGAATGAAACTACAAGTTGATTCCACTTTCAAACAACCGAAAATGAAGCTACAAGTTGTTTTCAACTTTAAACGAGTCTGGAATGAAGCTACAAGTTCTTTCCAACTTGAATCGAGTCAATAATGAAGCTACAAGTTGTTTCCAGGCTCAAACAAGTCAATAATGAAACTACAAGTTGATTCTTAATTTAAACAACTTGAAATGAAGATACAAGTAATTTTCAACTTCAAACGTGTCTGGTATGAAGTTATAAGTTGTTTTTTCCACTTTTCAACTTTAGACGAGTCTAGAATGAAGCTACAAGTTGTTTCCAACTTCAATCTAGGTAATAATTATGCTACAAGTTGTTTATAGGCTCAAACGAGTGAAGAATGAAACTACAAGTTGATTCCACTTTCAAACAACCGAAAATGAAGCTACAAGTTGTTTTCAACTTCAAACGAGTCTGGAATGAAGCTACAAGTTGTTTCCAACTTCAATCGAGTCAATAATGAAGCTACAAGTTGTTTCCAGGCTCAAACGAGTCAAGAATGAAACTACAAGTTGATTCTTAATTTAAACAACTTAAAATGAAGATACAAGTAATTTTCAACTTCAAACGAGTCTGGTATGAAGTTACAAGTTGTTTTTTCCACTTTTCAACTTTAAACGAGTCTAGAATGAAGCTACAAGTTGTTTCCAACTTCAATCTAGTCAATAATTATGCTACAAGTTGTTTAAAGGCTCAAACGAGTCAAGAATGAAACTACAAGTTGATTCCACTTTCAAACAACCGAAAATGAAGCTACAAGTTGTTTTCAACTTTAAACGAGTCTGGAATGAAGCTACAAGTTCTTTCCAACTTGAATCGAGTCAATAATGAAGCTACAAGTTGTTTCCAGGCTCAAACGAGTCAAGAATGAAACTACAAGTTGATTCTTAATTTAAACAACTTGAAATGAAGATACAAGTAATTTTCAACTTCAAACGTGTCTGGTATGAAGTTATATGTTGTTTTTTCCACTTTTCAACTTTAAACGAGTCTAGAATGAAGCTACAAGTTGTTTCCAACTTCAATCTAGGTAATAATTATGCTACAAGTTGTTTATAGGCTCAAACGAGTGAAGAATGAAACTACAAGTTGATTCCACTTTCAAACAACCGAAAATGAAGCTACAAGTTGTTTTTAACTTCAAACGAGTTTGGAATGAAGCTACAAGTTGTTTCCAACTTTAATCGAGTCAATAATGAAGCTACAAGTTGTTTCAAGGCTCAAACGAGTCAAGAATGAAACTACAAGTTGATTCTTAATTTAAACAACTTAAAATGGAGATACAAGTAATTTTCAACTTCAAACGAGTCTGGTATGAAGTTACAAGTTGTTTTCCACTTTTCAACTTTAAACGAGTCTCGAATGAAGATTCAAGTTGTTTCCAACTTCAATCTAGTCAATAATTAAGCTACAAGTTGTTTATAGGCTCAAACGAGTGAAGAATGAAACCACAAGTTGATTCCACTTTCAAACAACCGAAAATGAAGCTACAAGTTGTTTCAACTTCAAACGAGTCTGGAATGAAGCTACAAGTTGTTTCCAACTTCAATCGAGTCAATAAGGAAGCTACAAGTTGTTTCCAGGCTCAAACGAGTCAAGAATGAAACTACAAGTTGATTCTTAATTTAAACAACTTAAAATGAAGATACAAGTAATTTTCAACTTCAAACGAGTCTGGTATTAAGTTACAAGTTGTTTTTTCCACTTTTCAACTTTAAACGAGTCTAGAATGAAGCTACAAGTTGTTTCCAACTTCAATCTAGTCAATAATTATGCTACAAGTTGTTTAGAGGCTGAAACGAGTGAAGAATGAAACTACAAGTTGATTCCACTTTCAAACAACCGAAAATGAAGCTACAAGTTGTTTTCAACTTCAAACGAGTTTGGAATGAAGCTACAAGTTGTTTCCAACTTTAATCGAGTCAATAATGAAGCTACAAGTTGTTTCAAGGCTCAAACGAGTCAAGAATGAAACTACAAGTTGATTCTTAATTTAAACAACTTAAAATGAAGATACAAGTAATTTTCAACTTCAAACGAGTCTGGTATGAAGTTACAAGTTGTTTTCCACTTTTCAACTTTAAACGAGTCTCGAATGAAGATTCAAGTTGTTTCCAACTTCAATCTAGTCAATAATTAAGCTACAAGTTGTTTATAGGCTCAAACGAGTGAAGAATGAAACCACAAGTTGATTCCACTTTCAAACAACCGAAAATGAAGCTACAAGTTGTTTTTCAACTCCAAACGAGTCTGGAATAAAGCTACAAGTTGTTTTCAACTTCAAACGAGTCTGGAATGAAGCTACAAGTTGTTTCCAACTTCAATCGAGTCAATAATGAAGCTACAAGTTGTTTCCAGGTTCAAACGAGTCAAGAATGAAACTACAAGTTGATTCTTAATTTAAACAACTTAAAATGAAGATACAAGTAATTTTCAACTTCAAACGAGTCTGGTATGAAGTTACAAGTTGTTTTTTCCACTTTTCAACTTTAAACGAGTCTAGAATGAAGCTAAAAGTTGTTTCCAACTTCAATCTAGTCAATAATTATGCTACAAGTTGTTTACAGGCTCAAACGAGTCAAGAATGAAACTACAAGTTGATTCCACTTTCAAACAACCGAAAATGAAGCTACAAGTTGTTTTCAACTTTAAACGAGTCTGGAATGAAGCTACAAGTTCTTTCCAACTTCAATCGAGTCAATAATGAAGCTACAAGTTGTTTCCAGGCTCAAACAAGTCAATAATGAAACTACAAGTTGATTCTTAATTTAAACAACTTAAAATGAAGATACAAGTAATTTTCAACTTCAAACGAGTCTGGTATAAAGTTACAAGTTGTTTTTTCCACTTTTCAACTTTAAACGAGTCTAGAATAAAGCTACAAGTTGTTTCCAACTTCAATCTAGTCAATAATTATGCTACAAGTTGTTTATAGGCTCAAACGAGTGAAGAATGAAACTACAAGTTGATTCCACTTTCAAACAACCGAAAATGAAGCTACAAGTTGTTTTCAACTTCAAACGAGTTTTGAATGAAGCTACAAGTTGTTTCTGTAACGCCTGTAATGTTTGACTTATATATATTACAGTATTTCATTTTGGTGATATATTAAATTTCGTGTTTTAATGGCCAAACTATGTGAATTTGACTCGTTTATCGTTACATGACTTTCGTATGTCGTTATAATGTACTTATATGACTTTTGGCGAATAATTCTCGCTACGCGATTAAATAATATTACTAGTTGCGACGGTTTAGACTTTGTATTAATAAATGTGATCGTTGCCGTTACCCGATTAAATAGTAATAAAGATATATGCGATTTAGTGATATTTGTTAAATTGTGAGTAGCCGATAAACTTTAACTTGTAAAATAGCGTTTTGGTGTATATATTCTTCTCGAGATTTTACGTGTATTATACTCGTGCTTTGTATTTATGTGAATGTGTATAATAGAGCTCTACTTGTAATATTACTTTTAAAATTCATTTCTTGTCCAAAATTTTTGAAAACTATTTTATTACTCTTCTAAAATCCCATATTATTTATGGTATTAATTTCATGATTTATAGATTGGTACTTTATTTATTAAAACTCTTTCTTTTAATACTTTTTAAATCACACTTTTATTATTTATCAAATGTCTACTCTACCCTTGCATGCAAATTCTCTAACACTAGCAAGAAGGACAAGTTGGTAACTTCCACATTCCACTACCACTTTGGACTAGTCAAAATGAGTCAAAACACTCCACCACACACTCATTTCTCACAACACACTCACCCAAAACCCTCTCATCTCTCTCTTCTCTCTCCCTCTCCTCTCCTCTCGGCCGAACCCCATTTCTCTCCCTCTCTACCATTTTTTCTTCATCTTCTTCATTAATTCAAGTTGAGCAAGTCAAGATCTTCATCACCTAGCTTTGTATCTTCATTTTGGAGGTTAGTTTATACTTGCATGTCAAAGAGCCTAGAGAATTTGACTTGGATTCTTGTGGATTCAAGTTAAACTCATGGATGGCTTAAAGATTTGAACAAAACATGGTCTTGAGGGAGTATTCATTCCCATTGTCAAGCCATGCATTTGATTTCAAACCATTCGGCCATGACCTTCTTGGGAGCCGAATGGAGTGGGTTTTGTGAATGAGATTTTGTGATGGATAGATGATATGCTTGTGGTTTCAAGAAGTTTTAATCCTTTACAATTTGTTTTACAAAGTTTTAGACCTTGCATGTTATGATTTATACAAGAAATGTATGAAACTAGTGATTCCATGCCATGATGATTCGAATGGATGCTATATGTGAGAATTTGGAGTTTGTAACATGGTTTTGATCAATGCATGTCTCGGCTCTTGCCATAAAATGATGATATAGATAGTGCTTTGATGTATTATGCTTAGTTTTAATGCTTAATGAAACTATATGTATGTGTATTGGCTTGAAAAGTACTTAAAAACTACTCATGAAAATTCTGCCCTGTTTTACCTATATAAATGCTTCGGTTTTGTGCTTTTAAATGGTTAAATGTTGAGATATCTTGCCTTGTGTGACTAGTCAGTAGGTATATGTACATGGTAGAGTAGGATTTGTGGCTTGGTTTGTTGGTATATGGAGTTTTGGAGGGTGTTAAGGTGGAAGGAGTCACACACACACCATGGCAGATTTTTACACCTTAGAAAACTAGTGAAATGGAGGTGTCATGCTTAGGCCCTCATGGGCCCAAGTCTCCTGGAGGTAGGAATTGATGTATACAAGTCTCCAGTAGCTTTAGAAGTCATAAAAACCATCATTTACATAGATGCACACACACATTTCAGGGTACACCCCAGAACAGGGCACATTTGGGTCAATTGCACTTTTGTATGTTAAACACCTTGTCAATGAGGAGGCCCTCATGGGGCCTTGATTTAGTTGAGCTCAGGGAAGTATTAGGAAGCTATTTGAGTCATTGGATTGGTGTAGTGAGTGAGTTTAGTGAGTTTCAAGTTGTTAAGTTCATAGCAGTCCCCACAGCAGGGCAGGGTGCTCTGTGCCAACTTTGTTTAGAGGCCCAAGGAGTCCTGAGCAAGGCCTTAGTGTCATTCCAAGTGCACAACTTAGATTTAAGTCTTAAGTATCCACTAGAGTCACAATTTCACCAAGGCACATAGTGGAAACACTTGTTTATGCCAAAACCCCCAAGAGGTGCCAAACTGCCAAGGCAGAATGGTCACTTTGGTACACTAGTTTTTAAGGACCTATATAGGCAAGGCCTTTGAGTCATACCACTTCATAATATTAGTTTAAGATTGTGTCAACCTTTAGAAATTGGTTTGGAGTCAATACCCTAAGTGGAGATGCCTCATTTCCACTAAAGAACACAAGTGTCACACATGGAGTCACATTCTAGTACCAACTTAGGGTGCATTGCATTTTAGTGTGTCATCAGTGAGGCCTTGACCTCATATTGAGTTCATGAGTTAGTTTTGAGTCCTATTAGAGAGTGCAAGTTAGTTTAAGTCAATTCACTTAGTATAGATGCATTCTTTTACCAAGGCACCCAAGTGTTGCCAAGGTAAGCATACTAGTGGGTCACTTAGGTTGCACTTCACTTGTAAGTCTTGGGAGGTGGGGCACAAGTGTGCCTTACTATTAATTGATTAAGTTGAGGTCAGTAGAGTATAGTTAGGAGGTATTGGTCTTGGACCTTATGTGTTACTTGATTAAATGCTTAAGTGACTTAGGTGTAGTTAGAGATTCTTAAGTGATATAAGTTAAGTAACTAAATGCCATGCTTTACTTGTTATGTGCATTACTTGATGATTATGTTACTTGTTTTAATTAAGTTTAAGTGTATATTTAATATATATGTATATATATTTATTTATATATATATATATATACATTTATACGCGAAAGGGTAGTTAGTGACGAGGATACCATTAATTATAGGTGCAAGTAGGAGGCCAGGCAAGGAACCCCTAGATGCATCTATACAAGAGTGCAGTAAGCTTTATCCAGGCAAGTGAAACTCTTCCTTTATACTTGCTTGATAATTGTATACCCTGTGAATGTTGAATTACTGTTTACTTAGGACTGAATTACCTTGTCACCCCTCATTATCATCACTTTGGATTCCAATAATACCCTTAACATTTGAATTACCTTTTTCATGTGATATTACCCTACACCCACATGATTATACTCCAATAGTCCCTTGATGAATAAATGAGAACTTGATACCCCACATTAACCTGAATTATCTCTTTTGGGACCCTGATCTTAATAACATTTCCTATTTTTGAAAGATCACTTGTATCTTGAAAACACCCTTGTGTATAACTTGTCTTTGATCAAGACCCCTTTTTGAAAAAGATTTGATTTGAAATGACCTTAAAAGGAATTGGATAATAATTTATTAAGACTGAGGCGACAGTCTATTATGGCAGCATCAGTAGCGGGGAGCCTGATGTCTGTTTATGGCCAATGTGTGCCGAGGATCCTCCCTGGTTGAATCACTTGATGTGGTTCGGAGCTTGGTGTGGGCTGATCACCCCTCAATGCTCGTAGCGCTGTGTGTTTCCAATTCCAATAAATTGATATCCCACATTGCACCTTTACTTGTGTTTATACCTTGTGATATCCGTTGTTGCCTTTGCACTTGATATATTGCATATTGTGAACTGTTTTATTTACTGTTTTCACTTGCTGAGCTTTTTGCTCATATATATTGTTGTTGTTATAACCCTTCAGTGAAACCCGAGAATGGCCCGTTTCAAGCAGACCGCTCGTAAGACCACCTCAGGCAACGGGATTGCTTTCCGCCGTATGATGGGACAGGTTGGGAACTCGTAGTTCCCTAGTTAATTTCTTTTAAGTTTTTGGGATTTAAAAACTGTAGTATGACTTAGACTTAATTTGGATTTCTATTTGGGATTGTAATAACTTTAGATGTTGTTCATACTCATTCCTGGTGATTCCGGGATTGTGGATTAGACTTGTAGATTAATCTTTATAACTCTGTAGTTTAATTATATATATCGATATGCATGCTTTAGTCGGTTATTTAAGTTGGGTCCGTCACAGTTGGTATCAGAGCCACAGGTTTGAGTCACTGAACAACATAGGATAAATGAATATAAGATAGGATTTAGAGGTTAAGATGAACTTAGATCATGTGGGATTTGGGGCGTTAGAATCTTTTAAGTTTTCTCACCCTTTTGACTATAACCGCGTATATATATATATATATATATAACTGTTGGCAGGCATCGTCATCTTCTAGTCCCGGATTCCCGACTACTGTTCCGTTCCCGCTTTACGAGCAGATGGTGAGGCTTACTGACCGACTCGAGGGCCAGAACACGATTCTCCAGCATCGGATTGACCAGCTGTACCGTGAGGACTTTGATGATGAAGGCAACCGTCCCCGTTTGATTGCTAGGGTCGAGGAGATCATCCGTATGGCCGAGGACCGTTTGGCAGCTATTCCACCCTACCGCGAGCGTGAGAGCCGTATCACTTTGACCGCCATTACTGACGAGCTCCGCCGTGTGATTAGCAGTCTCCGTGAGCCAGTTGCCAGTCCATCAGCTTCACCAGCATCATCACCATCCCCCTAGACTATTCCTTAGTCTATTTATCTTTGTTATCATGCTATCCGTACTTTGACTTTCCATTTCGTACTTGTACCCCCGGATTGTTTCGGGAAGACTTTTACTTGCACTTTATTTCCGTTCGTACTGTTCCGTACTTATCATTTGAACTAATGTTTAATCTCGTACTTTGACTATTTATCTCATTTTGTCATTACACGTATACCATGCTTAGACAGAAATTGCCATGTTAAACCTTTAGAACTTGATCATTTTCAAACTTTTCCAATATACCATGATATGACTTTGACCGAATAATTGTACCTTTGCAATATGATACCTTAGACTCTAATAATACACACACATACCATGATGCCATAATAATTACCATAAACCGTTACCATGTGAATAACTCTTGAATAATACCTTTGTACCCAATATTCCCTTTGATATAACTTGTATGCATATATTGAACTGTGAATAAGCTTTTCTTGTCTACATTTAGAATCATGCCTCCTCGAAGAGCCCGCAACACCACCAATGAAAATACTGAAGAACCACCACCAACCTTGGCTCAGCTTATGCAACTTCTTCACCAACAATCTGTCACCCTTGCTCAACAACAACAATTACTTCAACAACAACTCCAGCAACAACAACAAGCACCACCACCACCTACTACTTTCAAATCTTTTCAGGCTGTGAAACCACCCGAGTTCCGAGGAACTCAAGACCCTGTTGAAGCTCAATCCTGGCTAAAGGAGATGGAGAAGGCTTTCACCTTGGCTGTTGTAACCGATGATAAGAAAGTTGAATATGCCTCTTATTTTCTGAAAGATGAAGCAAATTACTGGTGGGAGTCAGCCCGTGCTTTAGAAGAAGGTGAGGTTATTGCTTGGGATAGATTCAAGAGGATATTTCTAGACAAGTACTTTCCAAGGTATATGCAAACTCAGATGGAGTTGAAGTTCTTTGAATTGAAGCAAGAGGGAATGACTGTTGGGGAATATGAAAAGAAGTTTACAGAATTTGCAAGGTTCGTGGGAGATTATGTGGACACGGACGAGAAAAGAGCGAAGAGATTTCAACAAGGATTGAAGCCTTGGCTACGAAGCAGAGTGGCTGCTTTTGAATTGGCCACATATGCTGAAGTGGTCCAGAAGGCAATGGTGATAGAAGGAGAAAGTGATCAGAACCAGAAGGAGAAGGATAACAAGAAGAGAAAGTTTGTGGGTAAAGGTGAAGGTTCGGCTCAAGGGAGCCAAAGTGGAAAGAATTTCAAGAAGTTTGGAGTTCAGAATCAAGGAGGTCCCCGAGTATTCAAGAAAGGTGATAATAGGAACCCGAAGAAGATTCAAGGACCGAGTGGTCAAAGGAGTCAACAAGCAAATTCAGAATGCAAGTTCTGCAACAAGAAACACACGGGAAGTTGTAATAAGGCTGATATTGTCTGTTTCAAGTGCAACTCGAAAGGTCATTATGCGAACGAGTGCCAGAACCCGAAGCCTTCTGTTACCTGTTTCAAGTGTGGAAAGACCGGTCATATGTCAAGAGATTGTAAAGCCCCTGGAACTAACAAGTTGATGCAATTGGCAGCTACCCCTTACAATCAAGGAATGACATCTTCTGTTCCGATTCTGCAACTACCTTCTACTCAAGTTTTTGAGTCTGCAACTCCTGTTTTCCATCCCTCTTATCCGGCTCAAGCAAGGACATTCAACATGAATATCAAGGATGCCGTTCAGAGTTCTGAGGTTGTGGCAGGTACGCTTTCTGTCAACAACAACCATGCTAAAGTGCTATTTGATTCTGGAGCTACTAGATCTTTCGTATCTGAATCTTTTGTTGGCAAGTTGAATTGTGAAACTGAACCTTTAGCTGAACCCTTATCTATCATTGTTGCTAATCAAGAACAAGTATCTGTTAGAAGTATTTGCCCCCGATGTACGATAGAGATTTCTGGCTTTAGTTTTCCTGCTTCCCTTATACCTTTTCGATTAGGAGAGTTTGATGTTATAGTAGGTATGGATTGGTTAGCAGAAAATGGTGCTCAAATAGATTGTAAGAAGAAGAAGATAATCCTTAAGTCTCCACAAGGCAAGAAAGTAGAATTCAAAGGGCAGAAACAAGCTAAGACATTCTTGACAATAATTGAAGCTAAGAAGTTGTTAAGGCAAGGTTGTGAAGGTTATTTGGCTCATGTGATTGATAGATCTAAAGAGACGCCGAATATAGAAAGCATTCCGATAGGTAATGAATTTCTTGATGTTTTTCCTGACGATCTTCCTGGATTGCCTCCCGACCGTCAAATTGAGTTTTCTATTGATTTAGCACCCGGCACGGAACCAGTTTCGAAGCAACCGTATCGAATGGCACCGGCAGAAATGAAGGAGTTGGCCAAGCAATTGCAAGAATTGTTAGACAAAGGAGTTATAAGGCCGAGTGTATCCCCGTGGGGAGCTCCAGTTCTTTTTGTGAAGAAAAAGGACGGAAGCATGAGATTGTGCATCGACTATAGAGAATTGAACAAGTTGACAATCAAGAATAGGTATCCTTTGCCTCGAATCGACGACTTATTTGATCAACTCAAAGGAGCAACTTACTTTTCGAAGATTGACTTGCGTTCGGGATATCATCAATTAAAGATTAAGCCGGAAGACATTCCAAAGACCGCTTTTAGAACTCGTTATGGGCATTACGAGTTTCTAGTTATGGCATTTGGATTAATAAACGCACCAGCCGCCTTCATGGATTTGATGAACCGTGTATTCAAGAAGTATTTAGACAAGTTCGTTATTGTATTCATCGACGATATTCTCATATACTCGAAGTCTGAAGAAGAACATGCTGAACACCTGAGGATAGCTTTGGAAACTTTAAGGAAGGAGAAGTTGTATGCAAAGTTCTCAAAATGTGAATTTTGGCTACGAGAAGTGCAGTTTTTAGGACATATTGTTGGAAGTGAAGGTATTCGAGTGGATCCAGCAAAGATAGAAGCTGTGATGAATTGGGAAAGGCCGAAGACCCCAACTGAAGTTAGAAGTTTCATGGGATTGGCCGGATATTATCGAAGGTTTGTGAAGGATTTTTCGAAGATTGCAGTACCGTTGACAAGATTGACTCGGAAGAATGAGAAGTTTGAATGGACCGATAAATGTGAAAAGAGCTTTCAAGAGTTGAAACAGAAGTTAGTCACCGCTCCAGTTCTAGCTTTGCCAGATGATCAAGGAGATTTTGTTATCTACAGTGATGCGTCGTACAAAGGATTAGGTTGTGTCTTAATGCAACACGGGAAAGTAATAGCCTACGCGTCAAGACAACTCAAACCACACGAACAAAGATATCCGACTCATGACTTGGAATTGGCAGCAATTGTGTTTGCTTTAAAGCTTTGGAGACACTATCTTTATGGCAAGAAGTGTGAAATATTCACGGATCACAAAAGCTTGAAGTACATTTTCACGCAAAAAGAGTTGAACATGAGGCAGCGAAGATGGTTGGAATTGATTAAAGACTACGACTGTACGATTAACTATCATCCCGGAAAGGCGAACGTAGTAGCAGATGCGTTAAGTCGCAAAGAAAGGTTGAATATGTTGACTATGGCTCAAGAACTATCACAGGAATTTGAGAAGATGGGAATTGAAATTCGAGCTCCTAGTGCACCTATAGAAATGATTCATACCATGACCTTTCAGCCTGAATTGATGGAGAAGATAAAGAAGTGCCAAGAAGAAGTGATGAATGAAAAGATGAATGAGTTGACCGGAGAAGAAATCTGCACACAGAAAGACAACCAAGGAATCTTGAGGTTTTCATCAAGAATTTGGATACCAAATGTGGAGGAATTGAAGAATGAGATTTTGAAGGATGCTCACAATTCAGAGTTTTCTATTCACCCCGGAAGCACAAAAATGTACCAAGATTTGAAGCAAAACTTTTGGTGGCCAGATATGAAGAAGGAAATTGCTCAGTGGATAGGTAAATGCTACACTTGTCAAAGGGTAAAAGCTGAACATCAGAAGCCAAGTGGATTGATACAGCCGTTGGAGATACCAGAATGGAAGTGGGAGCACATTGCAATGGACTTTATAGTTGGATTGCCAAGGACGAAATCTAATCATGATGCTATTTGGGTAATAATTGATCGGTTGACCAAGTCGGCTCATTTTCTGCCAATTAACGAGAGATTTTCAATGGACAAGCTAACTCACATGTATTTGAAAGAGATTGTTACTCGTCATGGAGTTCCAGTATCTATTGTGTCAGATCGAGACCCTCGTTTTAATTCTAGATTCTGGAAGCAATTTCAAGAACATTTGGGAACCCGACTCAAGATGAGCACTGCCTATCATCCAGCAACGGACGGACAAAGCGAGCGTACAATTCAAACTATCGAAGACATGTTAAGGTCTTGTGCTTTGGACTACAAAGGAAATTGGGACGAGCATTTGCCTTTGGTTGAGTTTTCATATAATAACAGTTATCATGCCAGCATTGGAATGCCCCCGTACGAAGCTCTTTATGGAAGGAAGTGTAGATCTCCGATATATTGGGATGAAGTTGGAGAAAGGAAAGTAATTGGTCCAGAATTGATCCAGCAAACGAAAGAAGCAGTAGATGTGATTCGAAGCAGATTGATTGCAGCTCAAGATAGACAACGAAAGTATGCTGACCCGCACAGAAAAGATATTGAGTTTGAAGTGGGAGAAGTTGTTCTGTTAAAGGTGTCACCATGGAAAGGAATATCAAGATTTGGAAAGAAAGGAAAATTGAGTCCAAGATTTATTGGTCCTTTTGAGATTTTAAGCAGAATTGGGAAAGTGGCGTACGAACTAGCCTTACCGCCTCAAATGCAACACGTTCACAATGTTTTCCATGTCTCATTGCTTAAGAAGTTCAACCCCGACACCAAGTGCATCATTGAGAATGAACCAGTTGAGATTGAGCCCGATTTGTCTTATATCGAGCAACCGGTTAGCATTCTAGATAGAAAGGATAAGGTGTTAAGGAATAAGACAGTTCCTTTAGTTAGAGTTTTGTGGAGGAATCCCAAAGTTGAAGAATCAACGTGGGAATTAGAAAGTGATATGTTAGATAAGTATCCTCATTTGTTTACTTAGATTCTGGGGTCAGAATCCTTTTAAGGGGGGAAGGATGTAACGCCTGTAATGTTTGACTTATATATATTACAGTATTTCATTTTGGTGATATATTAAATTTCGTGTTTTAATGGCCAAACTATGTGAATTTGACTCGTTTATCGTTACATGACTTTCGTATGTCGTTATAATGTACTTATATGACTTTTGGCGAATAATTCTCGCTACGCGATTAAATAATATTACTAGTTGCGACGGTTTAGACTTTGTATTAATAAATGTGATCGTTGCCGTTACCCGATTAAATAATAATAAAGATATATGCGATTTAGTGATATTTGTTAAATTGCGAGTAGCCGATAAACTTTAACTTGTAAAATAGCGTTTTGGTGTATATATTCTTCTCGAGATTTTACGTGTATTATACTCGTGCTTTGTATTTATGTGAATGTGTATAATAGAGCTCTACTTGTAATATTACTTTTAAAATTCATTTCTTGTCCAAAATTTTTGAAAACTATTTTATTACTCTTCTAAAATCCCATATTATTTATGGTATTAATTTCATGATTTATAGATTGGTACTTTATTTATTAAAACTCTTTCTTTTAATACTTTTTAAATCACACTTTTATTATTTATCAAATGTCTACTCTACCCTTGCATGCAAATTCTCTAACACTAGCAAGAAGGACAAGTTGGTAACTTCCACATTCCACTACCACTTTGGACTAGTCAAAATGAGTCAAAACACTCCACCACACACTCATTTCTCACAACACACTCACCCAAAACCCTCTCATCTCTCTCTTCTCTCTCCCTCTCCTCTCCTCTCGGCCGAACCCCATTTCTCTCCCTCTCTACCATTTTTTCTTCATCTTCTTCATTAATTCAAGTTGAGCAAGTCAAGATCTTCATCACCTAGCTTTGTATCTTCATTTTGGAGGTTAGTTTATACTTGCATGTCAAAGAGCCTAGAGAATTTGACTTGGATTCTTGTGGATTCAAGTTAAACTCATGGATGGCTTAAAGATTTGAACAAAACATGGTCTTGAGGGAGTATTCATTCCCATTGTCAAGCCATGCATTTGATTTCAAACCATTCGGCCATGACCTTCTTGGGAGCCGAATGGAGTGGGTTTTGTGAATGAGATTTTGTGATGGATAGATGATATGCTTGTGGTTTCAAGAAGTTTTAATCCTTTACAATTTGTTTTACAAAGTTTTAGACCTTGCATGTTATGATTTATACAAGAAATGTATGAAACTAGTGATTCCATGCCATGATGATTCGAATGGATGCTATATGTGAGAATTTGGAGTTTGTAACATGGTTTTGATCAATGCATGTCTCGGCTCTTGCCATAAAATGATGATATAGATAGTGCTTTGATGTATTATGCTTAGTTTTAATGCTTAATGAAACTATATGTATGTGTATTGGCTTGAAAAGTACTTAAAAACTACTCATGAAAATTCTGCCCTGTTTTACCTATATAAATGCTTCGGTTTTGTGCTTTTAAATGGTTAAATGTTGAGATATCTTGCCTTGTGTGACTAGTCAGTAGGTATATGTACATGGTAGAGTAGGATTTGTGGCTTGGTTTGTTGGTATATGGAGTTTTGGAGGGTGTTAAGGTGGAAGGAGTCACACACACACCATGGCAGATTTTTACACCTTAGAAAACTAGTGAAATGGAGGTGTCATGCTTAGGCCCTCATGGGCCCAAGTCTCCTGGAGGTAGGACTTGATGTATACAAGTCTCCAGTAGCTTTAGAAGTCATAAAAACCATCATTTACATAGATGCACACACACATTTCAGGGTACACCCCAGAACAGGGCACATTTGGGTCAATTGCACTTTTGTATGTTAAACACCTTGTCAATGAGGAGGCCCTCATGGGGCCTTGATTTAGTTGAGCTCAGGGAAGTATTAGGAAGCTATTTGAGTCATTGGATTGGTGTAGTGAGTGAGTTTAGTGAGTTTCAAGTTGTTAAGTTCATAGCAGTCCCCACAGCAGGGCAGGGTGCTCTGTGCCAACTTTGTTTAGAGGCCCAAGGAGGCCTGAGCAAGGCCTTAGTGTCATTCCAAGTGCACAACTTAGATTTAAGTCTTAAGTATCCACTAGAGTCACAATTTCACCAAGGCACATAGTGGAAACACTTGTTTATGCCAAAACCCCCAAGAGGTGCCAAACTGCCAAGGCAGAATGGTCACTTTGGTACACTAGTTTTTAAGGACCTATATAGGCAAGGCCTTTGAGTCATACCACTTCATAATATTATTTTAAGATTGTGTCAACCTTTAGAAATTGGTTTGGAGTCAATACCCTAAGTGGAGATGCCTCATTTCCACTAAAGAACACAAGTGTCACACATGGAGTCACATTCTAGTACCAACTTAGGGTGCATTGCATTTTAGTGTGTCATCAGTGAGGCCTTGACCTCATATTGAGTTCATGAGTTAGTTTTGAGTCCTATTAGAGAGTGCAAGTTAGTTTAAGTCAATTCACTTAGTATAGATGCATTCTTTTACCAAGGCACCCAAGTGTTGCCAAGGTAAGCATACTAGTGGGTCACTTAGGTTGCACTTCACTTGTAAGTCTTGGGAGGTGGGGCACAAGTGTGCCTTACTATTAATTGATTAAGTTGAGGTCAGTAGAGTATAGTTAGGAGGTATTGGTCTTGGACCTTATGTGTTACTTGATTAAATGCTTAAGTGACTTAGGTGTAGTTAGAGATTCTTAAGTGATATAAGTTAAGTAACTAAATGCCATGCTTTACTTGTTATGTGCATTACTTGATGATTATGTTACTTGTTTTAATTAAGTTTAAGTGTATATTTAATATATATGTATATATATTTATTTATATATATATATATATACATTTATACGCGAAAGGGTAGTTAGTGACGAGGATACCATTAATTATAGGTGCAAGTAGGAGGCCAGGCAAGGAACCCCTAGATGCATCTATACAAGAGTGCAGTAAGCTTTATCCAGGCAAGTGAAACTCTTCCTTTATACTTGCTTGATAATTGTATACCCTGTGAATGTTGAATTACTGTTTACTTAGGACTGAATTACCTTGTCACCCCTCATTATCATCACTTTGGATTCCAATAATACCCTTAACATTTGAATTACCTTTTTCATGTGATATTACCCTACACCCACATGATTATACTCCAATAGTCCCTTGATGAATAAATGAGAACTTGATACCCCACATTAACCTGAATTATCTCTTTTGGGACCCTGATCTTAATAACATTTCCTATTTTTGAAAGATCACTTGTATCTTGAAAACACCCTTGCGTATAACTTGTCTTTGATCAAGACCCCTTTTTGAAAAAGATTTGATTTGAAATGACCTTAAAAGGAATTGGATAATAATTTATTAAGACTGAGGCGCCAGTCTATTATGGCAGCATCAGTAGCGGGGAGCCTGATGTCTGTTTATGGCCAATGTGTGCCGAGGATCCTCCCTGGTTGAATCACTTGATGTGGTTCGGAGCTTGGTGTGGGCTGATCACCCCTCAATGCTCGTAGTGCTGTGTGTTTCCAATTCCAATAAATTGATATCCCACATTGCACCTTTACTTGTGTTTATACCTTGTGATATCCGTTGTTGCCTTTGCACTTGATATATTGCATATTGTGAACTGTTTTATTTACTGTTTTCACTTGCTGAGCTTTTTGCTCATATATATTGTTGTTGTTATAACCCTTCAGTGAAACCCGAGAATGGCCCGTTTCAAGCAGACCGCTCGTAAGACCACCTCAGGCAACGGGATTGCTTTCCGCCGTATGATGGGACAGGTTGGGAACTCGTAGTTCCCTAGTTAATTTCTTTTAAGTTTTTGGGATTTAAAAACTGTAGTATGACTTAGACTTAATTTGGATTTCTATTTGGGATTGTAATAACTTTAGATGTTGTTCATACTCATTCCTGGTGATTCCGGGATTGTGGATTAGACTTGTAGATTAATCTTTATAACTCTGTAGTTTAATTATATATATCGATATGCATGCTTTAGTCGGTTATTTAAGTTGGGTCCGTCACAGTTGGTATCAGAGCCACAGGTTTGAGTCACTGAACAACATAGGATAAATGAATATAAGATAGGATTTAGAGGTTAAGATGAACTTAGATCATGTGGGATTTGGGGCGTTAGAATCTTTTAAGTTTTCTCACCCTTTTGACTATAACCGCGTATATATATATATATATAACTGTTGGCAGGCATCGTCATCTTCTAGTCCCGGATTCCCGACTACTGTTCCGTTCCCGCTTTACGAGCAGATGGTGAGGCTTACTGACCGACTCGAGGGCCAGAACACGATTCTCCAGCATCGGATTGACCAGCTGTACCGTGAGGACTTTGATGATGAAGGCAACCGTCCCCGTTTGATTGCTAGGGTCGAGGAGATCATCCGTATGGCCGAGGACCGTTTGGCAGCTATTCCACCCTACCGCGAGCGTGAGAGCCGTATCACTTTGACCGCCATTACTGACGAGCTCCGCCGTGTGATTAGCAGTCTCCGTGAGCCAGTTGCCAGTCCATCAGCTTCACCAGCATCATCACCATCCCCCTAGACTATTCCTTAGTCTATTTATCTTTGTTATCATGCTATCCGTACTTTGACTTTCCATTTCGTACTTGTACCCCCGGATTGTTTCGGGAAGACTTTTACTTGCACTTTATTTCCGTTCGTACTGTTCCGTACTTATCATTTGAACTAATGTTTAATCTCGTACTTTGACTATTTATCTCATTTTGTCATTACACGTATACCATGCTTAGACAGAAATTGCCATGTTAAACCATTAGAACTTGATCATTTTCAAACTTTTCCAATATACCATGATATGACTTTGACCGAATAATTGTACCTTTGCAATATGATACCTTAGACTCTAATAATACACACACATACCATGATGCCATAATAATTACCATAAACCGTTACCATGTGAATAACTCTTGAATAATACCTTTGTACCCAATATTCCCTTTGATATAACTTGTATGCATATATTGAACTGTGAATAAGCTTTTCTTGTCTACATTTAGAATCATGCCTCCTCGAAGAGCCCGCAACACCACCAATGAAAATACTGAAGAACCACCACCAACCTTGGCTCAGCTTATGCAACTTCTTCACCAACAATCTGTCACCCTTGCTCAACAACAACAATTACTTCAACAACAACTCCAGCAACAACAACAAGCACCACCACCACCTACTACTTTCAAATCTTTTCAGGCTGTGAAACCACCCGAGTTCCGAGGAACTCAAGACCCTGTTGAAGCTCAATCCTGGCTAAAGGAGATGGAGAAGGCTTTCACCTTGGCTGTTGTAACCGATGATAAGAAAGTTGAATATGCCTCTTATTTTCTGAAAGATGAAGCAAATTACTGGTGGGAGTCAGCCCGTGCTTTAGAAGAAGGTGAGGTTATTGCTTGGGATAGATTCAAGAGGATATTTCTAGACAAGTACTTTCCAAGGTATATGCAAACTCAGATGGAGTTGAAGTTCTTTGAATTGAAGCAAGAGGGAATGACTGTTGGGGAATATGAAAAGAAGTTTACAGAATTTGCAAGGTTCGTGGGAGATTATGTGGACACGGACGAGAAAAGAGCGAAGAGATTTCAACAAGGATTGAAGCCTTGGCTACGAAGCAGAGTGGCTGCTTTTGAATTGGCCACATATGCTGAAGTGGTCCAGAAGGCAATGGTGATAGAAGGAGAAAGTGATCAGAACCAGAAGGAGAAGGATAACAAGAAGAGAAAGTTTGTGGGTAAAGGTGAAGGTTCGGCTCAAGGGAGCCAAAGTGGAAAGAATTTCAAGAAGTTTGGAGTTCAGAATCAAGGAGGTCCCCGAGGATTCAAGAAAGGTGATAATAGGAACCCGAAGAAGATTCAAGGACCGAGTGGTCAAAGGAGTCACCAAGCAAATTCAGAATGCAAGTTCTGCAACAAGAAACACACGGGAAGTTGTAATAAGGCTGATATTGTCTGTTTCAAGTGCAACTCGAAAGGTCATTATGCGAACGAGTGCCAGAACCCGAAGCCTTCTGTTACCTGTTTCAAGTGTGGAAAGACCGGTCATATGTCAAGAGATTGTAAAGCCCCTGGAACTAACAAGTTGATGCAATTGGCAGCTACCCCTTACAATCAAGGAATGACATCTTCTGTTCCGATTCTGCAACTACCTTCTACTCAAGTTTTTGAGTCTGGTATGAAGTTACAAGTTGTTTTTTCCACTTTTCAACTTTAGACGAGTCTAGAATGAAGCTACAAGTTGTTTCCAACTTCAATCTAGTCAATAATTATGCTACAAGTTGTTTACAGGCTCAAACGAGTCAAGAATGAAACTACAAGTTGATTCCACTTTCAAACAACCGAAAATGAAGCTACAAGTTGTTTTCAACTTTAAACGAGTCTGGAATGAAGCTACAAGTTCTTTCCAACTTCAATCGAGTCAATAATGAAGCTACAAGTTGTTTCCAGGCTCAAACAAGTCAATAATGAAACTATAAGTTGATTCTTAATTTAAACAACTTAAAATGAAGATACAAGTAATTTTCAACTTCAAACGAGTCTGGTATGAAGTTACAAGTTGTTTTTTCCACTTTTCAACTTTAGACGAGTCTAGAATGAAGCTACAAGTTGTTTCCAACTTCAATCTAGTCAATAATTATGCTACAAGTTGTTTATAGGCTCAAACGAGAGAAGAATGAAACTACAAGTTGATTCCACTTTCAAACAACCGAAAATGAAGCTACAAGTTGTTTTCAACTTCAAACGAGTTTGGAATGAAGCTACAAGTTGTTTCCAACTTTAATCGAGTCAATAATGAAGCTACAAGTTGTTTCAAGGCTCAAACGAGTCAAGAATGAAACTACAAGTTGATTCTTAATTTAAACAACTTAAAATGAAGATACAAGTAATTTTCAACTTCAAAAGAGTCTGGTATGAAGTTACAAGTTGTTTTTTCCACTTTTCAACTTTAGACGAGTCTAGAATGAAGCTACAAGTTGTTTCCAACTTCAATCTAGTCAATAATTATGCTACAAGTTGTTTACAGGCTCAAACGAGTCAAGAATGAAACTACAAGTTGATTCCACTTTCAAACAACCGAAAATGAAGCTACAAGTTGTTTTCAACTTTAAACGAGTCTGGAATGAAGCTACAAGTTCTTTCCAACTTCAATCGAGTCAATAATGAAGCTACAAGTTGTTTCCAGGCTCAAACAAGTCAATAATGAAACTACAAGTTGATTCCACTTTCAAACAACCGAAAATGAAGCTACAAGTTGTTTTCAACTTCAAACGAGTTTGGAATGAAGCTACAAGTTGTTTCCAACTTTAATCGAGTCAATAATGAAGCTACAAGTTGTTTCAAGGCTCAAACGAGTCAAGAATGAAACTACAAGTTGATTCTTAATTTAAACAACTTAAAATGAAGATACAAGTAATTTTCAACTTCAAACGAGTCTGGTATGAAGTTACAAGTTGTTTTTTCCACTTTTCAACTTTAGACGAGTCTAGAATGAATCTACAAGTTGTTTCCAACTTCAATCTAGTCAATAATTATGCTACAAGTTGTTTACAGGCTCAAACGAGTCAAGAATGAAACTACAAGTTGATTCCACTTTCAAACAACCGAAAATGAAGCTACAAGTTGTTTTCAACTTTAAACGAGTCTGGAATGAAGCTACAAGTTCTTTCCAACTTCAATCGAGTCAATAATGAAGCTACAAGTTGTTTCCAGGCTCAAACAAGTCAATAATGAAACTACAAGTTGATTCCACTTTCAAACAACCGAAAATGAAGCTACAAGTTGTTTTCAACTTCAAACGAGTTTGGAATGAAGCTACAAGTTGTTTCCAACTTTAATCGAGTCAATAATGAAGCTACAAGTTGTTTCAAGGCTCAAACGAGTCAAGAATGAAACTACAAGTTGATTCTTAATTTAAACAACTTAAAATGAAGATACAAGTAATTTTCAACTTCAAACGAGTCTGGTATGAAGTTACAAGTTGTTTTCCACTTTTCAACTTTAAACGAGTCTCGAATGAAGATTCAAGTTGTTTCCAACTTCAATCTAGTCAATAATTAAGCTACAAGTTGTTTATAGGCTCAAACGAGTGAAGAATGAAACCACAAGTTGATTCCACTTTCAAACAACCGAAAATGAAGCTACAAGTTGTTTTCAACTTCAAACGAGTCTGGAATGAAGCTACAAGTTGTTTTCAACTTCAAACGAGTCTGGAATGAAGCTACAAGTTGTTTCCAACTTCAATCGAGTCAATAATGAAGCTACAAGTTGTTTCCAGGCTCAAACGAGTCAAGAATGAAACTAAAAGTTGATTCTTAATTTAAACAACTTAAAATGAAGATACAAGTAATTTTCAACTTCAAACGAGTCTGGTATGAAGTTACAAGTTGTTTTTTCCACTTTTCAACTTTAGACGAGTCTAGAATGAAGCTACAAGTTGTTTCCAACTTCAATCTAGTCAATAATTATGCTACAAGTTGTTTACAGGCTCAAACGAGTCAAGAATGAAACTACAAGTTGATTCCACTTTCAAACAACCGAAAATGAAGCTACAAGTTGTTTTCAACTTTAAACGAGTCTGGAATGAAGCTACAAGTTCTTTCCAACTTCAATCGAGTCAATAATGAAGCTACAAGTTGTTTCCAGGCTCAAACAAGTCAATAATGAAACTACAAGTTGATTCTTAATTTAAACAACTTAAAATGAAGATACAAGTAATTTTCAACTTCAAACGAGTCTGGTATGAAGTTACAAGTTGTTTTTTCCACTTTTCAACTTTAGACGAGTCTAGAATGAAGCTACAAGTTGTTTCCAACTTCAATCTAGTCAATAATTATGCTACAAGTTGTTTATAGGCTCAAACGAGAGAAGAATGAAACTACAAGTTGATTCCACTTTCAAACAACCGAAAATGAAGCTACAAGTTGTTTTCAACTTCAAACGAGTTTGGAATGAAGCTACAAGTTGTTTCCAACTTTAATCGAGTAAATAATGAAGCTACAAGTTGTTTCAAGGCTCAAACGAGTCAAGAATGAAACTACAAGTTGATTCTTAATTTAAACAACTTAAAATGAAGATACAAGTAATTTTCAACTTCAAACGAGTCTGGTATGAAGTTACAAGTTGTTTTTTCCACTTTTCAACTTTAAACGAGTCTAGAATGAAGCTACAAGTTGTTTCCAACTTCAATCTAGTCAATAATAATGCTACAAGTTGTTTACAGGCTCAAACGAGTCAAGAATGAAACTACAAGTTGATTCCACTTTCAAACAACCGAAAATGAAGCTACAAGTTGTTTTCAACTTTAAACGAGTCTGGAATGAAGCTACAAGTTCTTTCCAACTTCAATCGAGTCAATAATGAAGCTACAAGTTGTTTCCAGGCTCAAACAAGTCAATAATGAAACTACAAGTTGATTCTTAATTTAAACAACTTAAAATGAAGATACAAGTAATTTTCAACTTCAAACGAGTCTGGTATGAAGTTACAAGTTTTTTCCACTTTTCAACTTTAAACGAGTCTCGAATGAAGATTCAAGTTGTTTCCAACTTCAATCTAGTCAATAATTAAGCTACAAGTTGTTTATAGGCTCAAACGAGTGAAGTATGAAACCACAAGTTGATTCCACTTTCAAACAACCGAAAATGAAGCTACAAGTTGTTTTCAACTTCAAACGAGTCTGGAATGAAGCTACAAGTTGTTTTCAACTTCAAACGAGTCTGGAATGAAGCTACAAGTTGTTTCCAACTTCAATCGAGTCAATAATGAAGCTACAAGTTGTTGTTTCCAGGCTCAAACGAGTCAAGAATGAAACTACACGTTGATTCTTAATTTAAACAACTTAAAATGAAGATACAAGTAATTTTCAACTTCAAACGAGTCTGGTATGAAGTTACAAGTTGTTTTTTCCACTTTTCAACTTTAGACGAGTCTAGAATGAAGCTACAAGTTGTTTCCAACTTCAATCTAGTCAATAATTATGCTACAAGTTGTTTACAGGCTCAAACGAGTCAAGAATGAAACTACAAGTTGATTCCACTTTCAAACAACCGAAAATGAAGCTACAAGTTGTTTTCAACTTTAAACGAGTCTGGAATGAAGCTACAAGTTCTTTCCAACTTCAATCGAGTCAATAATGAAGCTACAAGTTGTTTCCAGGCTCAAACAAGTCAATAATGAAACTACAAGTTGATTCTTAATTTAAACAACTTGAAATGAAGATACAAGTAATTTTCAACTTCAAACGAGTCTGGTACGAAGTTACAAGTTATTTTTTCCACTTTTCAACTTTAGACGAGTCTAGAATGAAGCTACAAGTTGTTTCCAACTTCAATCTAGTCAATAATTAAGCTACAAGTTGTTTATAGGCTCAAACGAGAGAAGAATGAAACTACAAGTTGATTCCACTTTCAAACAACCGAAAATGAAGCTACAAGTTGTTTTCAACTTCAAACGAGTTTGGAATGAAGCTACAAGTTGTTTCCAACTTTAATCGAGTCAATAATGAAGCTCCAAGTTGTTTCAAGGCTCAAACGAGTCAAGAATGAAACTACAAGTTGATTCTTAATTTAAACAACTTAAAATGAAGATACAAGTAATTTTCAACTTCAAACGAGTCTGGTATGAAGTTACAAGTTGTTTTCCACTTTTCAACTTTAAACGAGTCTCGAATGAAGATTCAAGTTGTTTCCAACTTCAATCTAGTCAATAATTAAGCTACAAGTTGTTTATAGGCTCAAACGAGTGAAGAATGAAACCACAAGTTGATTCCACTTTCAAACAACCGAAAATGAAGCTACAAGTTGTTTTCAACTTCAAACGAGTCTGGAATGAAGCTACAAGTTGTTTTCAACTTCAAACGAGTCTGGAATGAAGCTACAAGTTGTTTCCAACTTCAATCGAGTCAATAATGAAGCTACAAGTTGTTGTTTCCAGGCTCAAACGAGTCAAGAATGAAACTACAAGTTGATTCTTAATTTAAACAACTTAAAATGAAGATACAAGTAATTTTCAACTTCAAACGAGTCTGGTATGAAGTTAAAAGTTGTTTTTTCCACTTTTCAACTTTAGACGAGTCTAGAATGAAGCTACAAGTTGTTTCCAACTTCAATCTAGTCAATAATTATGCTACAAGTTGTTTACAGTCTCAAACGAGTCAAGAATGAAACTACAAGTTGATTCCACTTTCAAACAACCGAAAATGAAGCTACAAGTTGTTTTCAACTTTAAACGAGTCTGGAATGAAGCTACAAGTTCTTTCCAACTTCAATCGAGTCAATAATGAAGCTACAAGTTGTTTCCAGGCTCAAACAAGTCAATAATGAAACTACAAGTTGATTTTTAATTTAAACAACTTGAAATGAAGATACAAGTAATTTTCAACTTCAAACGAGTCTGGTATGAAGTTACAAGTTGTTTTTTCCACTTTTCAACTTTAGACGAGTCTAGAATGAAGCTACAAGTTGTTTCCAACTTCAATCTAGTCAATAATTATGCTACAAGTTGTTTATAGGCTCAAACGAGAGAAGAATGAAACTACAAGTTGATTCCACTTTCAAACAACCGAAAATGAAGCTACAAGTTGTTTTCAACTTCAAACGAGTTTGGAATGAAGCTAAAAGTTGTTTCCAACTTTAATCGAGTCAATAATGAAGCTACAAGTTGTTTCAAGGCTCAAACGAGTCAAGAATGAAACTACAAGTTGATTCTTAATTTAAACAACTTAAAATGGAGATACAAGTAATTTTCAACTTCAAACGAGTCTGGTATGAAGTTACAAGTTGTTTTCCACTTTTCAACTTTAAACGAGTCTCGAATGAAGATTCAAGTTGTTTCCAACTTCAATCTAGTCAATAATTAAGCTACAAGTTGTTTATAGGCTCAAACGAGTGAAGAATGAAACCACAAGTTGATTCCACTTTCAAACAACCGAAAATGAAGCTACAAGTTGTTTTCAACTTCAAACGAGTTTGGAATGAAGCTACAAGTTGTTTCCAACTTGAATCGAGTCAATAATGAAGCTACAAGTTGTTTCAAGGCTCAAACGAGTCAAGAATGAAACTACAAGTTGATTCTTAATTTAAACAACTTAAAATGAAGATACAAGTAATTTTCAACTTCAAACGAGTCTGGTATGAAGTTACAAGTTGTTTTCCAGTTTTCAACTTTAAACGAGTCTCGAATGAATATTCAAGTTGTTTCCAACTTCAATCTAGTCAATAATTAAGCTACAAGTTGTTTATAGGCTCAAACGAGTGAAGAATGAAACCACAAGTTGATTCCACTTTCAAACAACCGAAAATGAAGCTACAAGTTATTTTCAACTTCAAACGAGTCTGGAATGAAGCTACAAGTTGTTTTCAACTTCAAACGAGTCTGGAATGAAGCTACAAGTTGTTTCCAACTTCAATCGAGTCAATAATGAAGCTACAAGTTGTTTCCAGGCTCAAACGAGTCAAGAATGAAACTACAAGTTGATTCTTAATTTAAACAACTTAAAATGAAGATACAAGTAATTTTCAACTTCAAACGAGTCTGGTATGAAGTTACAAGTTGTTTTTTCCACTTTTCAACTTTAAACGAGTCTAGAATGAAGCTACAAGTTGTTTCCAACTTCAATCTAGTCAATAATTATGCTACAAGTTGTTTACAGGCTCAAACGAGTCAAGAATGAAACTACAAGTTGATTCCACTTTCAAACAACCGAAAATGAAGCTACAAGTTGTTTTAAACTTTAAACGAGTCTGGAATGAAGCTACAAGTTCTTTCCAACTTCAATCGAGTCAATAATGAAGCTACAAGTTGTTTCCAGGCTCAAACGAGTCAATAATGGAACTACAAGTTGATTCTTAATTTAAACAACTTAAAATGAAGATACAAGTAATTTTCAACTTCAAACGAGTCTGGTATGAAGTTACAAGTTGTTTTTTCCACTTTTCAACTTTAGACGAGTCTAGAATGAAGCTACAAGTTGTTTCCAACTTCAATCTAGTCAATAATTATGCTACAAGTTGTTTACAGGCTCAAACGAGTCAAGAATGAAACTACAAGTTGATTCCACTTTCAAACAACCGAAAATGAAGCTACAAGTTGTTTTCAACTTTAAACGAGTCTGGAATGAAGCTACAAGTTCTTTCCAACTTCAATCGAGTCAATAATGAAGCTACAAGTTGTTTCCAGGCTCAAACAAGTCAATAATGAAACTACAAGTTGATTCTTAATTTAAACAACTTAAAATGAAGATACAAGTAATTTTCAACTTCAAACGAGTCTGGTACGAAGTTACAAGTTATTTTTTCCACTTTTCAACTTTAGACGAGTCTAGAATGAAGCTACAAGTTGTTTCCAACTTCAATCTAGTCAATAATTATGCTACAAGTTGTTTATAGGCTCAAACGAGAGAAGAATGAAACTACAAGTTGATTCCACTTTCAAACAACCGAAAATGAAGCTACAAGTTGTTTTCAACTTCAAACGAGTTTGGAATGAAGCTACAAGTTGTTTCCAACTTTAATCGAGTCAATAATGAAGCTCCAAGTTGTTTCAAGGCTCAAACGAGTCAAGAATGAAACTACAAGTTGATTCTTAATTTAAACAACTTAAAATGAAGATACAAGTAATTTTCAACTTCAAACGAGTCTGGTATGAAGTTACAAGTTGTTTTCCACTTTTCAACTTTAAACGAGTCTCGAATGAAGATTCAAGTTGTTTCCAACTTCAATCTAGTCAATAATTAAGCTACAAGTTGTTTATAGGCTCAAACGAGTGAAGAATGAAACCACAAGTTGATTCCACTTTCAAACAATCGAAAATGAAGCTACAAGTTGTTTTCAACTTCAAACGAGTCTGGAATGAAGCTACAAGTTGTTTTCAACTTCAAACGAGTCTGGAATGAAGCTACAAGTTGTTTCCAACTTCAATCGAGTCAATAATGAAGCTACAAGTTGTTGTTTCCAGGCTCAAACGAGTCAAGAATGAAACTACAAGTTGATTCTTAATTTAAACAACTTAAAATGAAGATACAAGTAATTTTCAACTTCAAACGAGTCTGGTATGAAGTTACAAGTTGTTTTTTCCACTTTCAACTTTAGACGAGTCTAGAATGAAGCTACAAGTTGTTTCCAACTTCAATCTAGTCAATATTATGCTACAAGTTGTTTACAGTCTCAAACGAGTCAAGAATGAAACTACAAGTTGATTCCACTTTCAAACAACCGAAAATGAAGCTACAAGTTGTTTTCAACTTCAAACGAGTTTGGAATGAAGCTACAAGTTGTTTCCAACTTCAATCGAGTCAATAATGAAGCTACAAGTTGTTTCAAGGCTCAAACGAGTCAAGAATGAAACTACAAGTTGATTCTTAATTTAAACAACTTAAAATGAAGATACAAGTAATTTTCAACTTCAAACGAGTCTGGTATGAAGTTACAAGTTGTTTTCCACTTTTCAACTTTAAACGAGTCTAGAATGAAGCTACAAGTTGTTTCCAACTTCAATCTAGTCAATAATTAAGCTACAAGTTGTTTATAGGCTCAAACGAGTGAAGAATGAAACTACAAGTTGATTCCACTTTCAAACAACCGAAAATGAAGCTACAAGTTGTTTTCAACTTCAAACGAGTTTGGAATGAAGCTACAAGTTGTTTCCAACTTTAATCGAGTCAATAATGAAGCTACAAGTTGTTTCAAGGCTCAAACGAGTCAAGAATGAAACTACAAGTTGATTCTTAATTTAAACAACTTAAAATGAAGATACAAGTAATTTTCAACTTCAAACGAGTCTGGTATGAAGTTACAAGTTGTTTTCCACTTTTCAACTTTAAACGAGTCTAGAATGAAGCTACAAGTTGTTTCCAACTTCAATCTAGTCAATAATTAAGCTACAAGTTGTTTATAGGCTCAAACGAGTGAAGAATGAAACTACAAGTTGATTCCACTTTCAAACAACCGAAAATGAAGCTACAAGTTGTTTTCAACTTCAAACGAGTCTGGAATGAAGCTACAAGTTGTTTCCAACTTCAATCGAGTCAATAATGAAGCTACAAGTTGTTTCCAGGCTCAAACGAGTCAAGAATGAAACTACAAGTTGATTCTTAATTTAAACAACTTAAAATGAAGATACAAGTAATTTTCAACTTCAAACGAGTCTGGTATGAAGTTACAAGTTGTTTTTCCACTTTTCAACTTTAAACGAGTCTAGAATGAAGCTACAAGTTGTTTCCAACTTCAATCTAGTCAATAATTATGCTACAAGTTGTTTACAGGCTCAAACGAGTCAAGAATGAAACTACAAGTTGATTCCACTTTCAAACAACCGAAAATGAAGCTACAAGTTGTTTTCAACTTTAAACGAGTCTGGAATGAAGCTACAAGTTCTTTCCAACTTCAATCGAGTCAATAATGAAGCTACAAGTTGTTTCCAGGCTCAAACGAGTCAATAATGAAACTACAAGTTGATTCTTAATTTAAACAACTTAAAATGAAGATACAAGTAATTTTCAACTTCAAACGAGTCTGGTATGAAGTTACAAGTTGTTTTTCCACTTTTCAACTTTAAACGAGTCTAGAATGAAGCTACAAGTTGTTTCCAACTTCAATCTAGTCAATAATTATGCTACAAGTTGTTTATAGGCTCAAACGAGTGAAGAATGAAACTACAAGTTGATTCCACTTTCAAACAACCGAAAATGAAGCTACAAGTTGTTTTCAACTTCAAACGAGTCTGGAATGAAGCTACAAGTTGTTTCCAACTTCAATCGAGTCAATAATGAAGCTACAAGTTGTTTCCAGGCTCAAACGAGTCAATAATGAAACTACAAGTTGATTCTTAATTTAAACAACTTAAAATGAAGATACAAGTAATTTTCAACTTCAAACGAGTCTGGTATGAAGTTACAAGTTGTTTTTCCACTTTTCAACTTTAAACGAGTCTAGAATGAAGCTACAAGTTGTTTCCAACTTCAATCTAGTCAATAATTATGCTACAAGTTGTTTATAGGCTCAAACGAGTGAAGAATGAAACTACAAGTTGATTCCACTTTCAAACAACCGAAAATGAAGCTACAAGTTGTTTTCAACTTCAAACGAGTCTGGAATGAAGCTACAAGTTGTTTCCAACTTTAATCGAGTCAATAATGAAGCTACAAGTTGTTTCAAGGCTCAAACGAGTCAAGAATGAAACTACAAGTTGATTCTTAATTTAAACAACTTAAAATGAAGATACAAGTAATTTTCAACTTCAAACGAGTCTGGTATGAAGTTACAAGTTGTTTTCCACTTTTCAACTTTAAACGAGTCTAGAATGAAGCTACAAGTTGTTTCCAACTTCAATCTAGTCAATAATTAAGCTACAAGTTGTTTATAGGCTCAAACGAGTGAAGAATGAAACTACAAGTTGATTCCACTTTCAAACAACCGAAAATGAAGCTACAAGTTGTTTTCAACTTCAAACGAGTCTGGAATGAAGCTACAAGTTGTTTCCAACTTCAATCGAGTCAATAATGAAGCTACAAGTTGTTTCCAGGCTCAAACGAGTCAAGAATGAAACTACAAGTTGATTCTTAATTTAAACAACTTAAAATGAAGATACAAGTAATTTTCAACTTCAAACGAGTCTGGTATGAAGTTACAAGTTGTTTTTCCACTTTTCAACTTTAAACGAGTCTAGAATGAAGCTACAAGTTGTTTCCAACTTCAATCTAGTCAATAATTATGCTACAAGTTGTTTACAGGCTCAAACGAGTCAAGAATGAAACTACAAGTTGATTCCACTTTCAAACAACCGAAAATGAAGCTACAAGTTGTTTTCAACTTTAAACGAGTCTGGAATGAAGCTACAAGTTCTTTCCAACTTCAATCGAGTCAATAATGAAGCTACAAGTTGTTTCCAGGCTCAAACGAGTCAATAATGAAACTACAAGTTGATTCTTAATTTAAACAACTTAAAATGAAGATACAAGTAATTTTCAACTTCAAACGAGTCTGGTATGAAGTTACAAGTTGTTTTTCCACTTTTCAACTTTAAACGAGTCTAGAATGAAGCTACAAGTTGTTTCCAACTTCAATCTAGTCAATAATTATGCTACAAGTTGTTTATAGGCTCAAACGAGTGAAGAATGAAACTACAAGTTGATTCCACTTTCAAACAACCGAAAATGAAGCTACAAGTTGTTTTCAACTTCAAACGAGTTTGGAATGAAGCTACAAGTTGTTTCCAACTTTAATCGAGTCAATAATGAAGCTACAAGTTGTTTCAAGGCTCAAACGAGTCAAGAATGAAACTACAAGTTGATTCTTAATTTAAACAACTTAAAATGAAGATACAAGTAATTTTCAACTTCAAACGAGTCTGGTATGAAGTTACAAGTTGTTTTCCACTTTTCAACTTTAAACGAGTCTCGAATGAAGATTCAAGTTGTTTCCAACTTCAATCTAGTCAATAATTAAGCTACAAGTTGTTTATAGGCTCAAACGAGTGAAGAATGAAACTACAAGTTGATTCCACTTTCAAACAACCGAAAATGAAGCTACAAGTTGTTTTCAACTTCAAACGAGTCTGGAATGAAGCTACAAGTTGTTTCCAACTTCAATCGAGTCAATAATGAAGCTACAAGTTGTTTCCAGGCTCAAACGAGTCAAGAATGAAACTACAAGTTGATTCTTAATTTAAACAACTTAAAATGAAGATACAAGTAATTTTCAACTTCAAACGAGTCTGGTATGAAGTTACAAGTTGTTTTTCCACTTTTCAACTTTAAACGAGTCTAGAATGAAGCTTCAAGTTGTTTCCAACTTCAATCTAGTCAATAATTATGCTACAAGTTGTTTGCAGGCTCAAACGAGTGAAGAATGAAACTACAAGTTGATTCCACTTTCAAACAACCGAAAATGAAGCTACAAGTTGTTTTCAACTTCAAACGAGTCTGGAATGAAGCTACAAGTTGTTTCCAACTTTAATCGAGTCAATAATGAAGCTACAAGTTGTTTCAAGGCTCAAACGAGTCAAGAATGAAACTACAAGTTGATTCTTAATTTAAACAACTTAAAATGAAGATACAAGTAATTTTCAACTTCAAACGAGTCTGGTATGAAGTTACAAGTTGTTTTCCACTTTTCAACTTTAAACGAGTCTAGAATGAAGCTTCAAGTTGTTTCCAACTTCAATCTAGTCAATAATTAAGCTACAAGTTGTTTATAGGCTCAAACGAGTGAAGAATGAAACTACAAGTTGATTCCACTTTCAAACAACCGAAAATGAAGCTACAAGTTGTTTTCAACTTCAAACGAGTCTGGAATGAAGCTACAAGTTGTTTCCAACTTCAATCGAGTCAATAATGAAGCTACAAGTTGTTTCCAGGCTCAAACGAGTCAAGAATGAAACTACAAGTTGATTCTTAATTTAAACAACTTAAAATGAAGATACAAGTAATTTTCAACTTCAAACGAGTCTGGTATGAAGTTACAAGTTGTTTTTCCACTTTTCAACTTTAAACGAGTCTAGAATGAAGCTACAAGTTGTTTCCAACTTCAATCTAGTCAATAATTATGCTACAAGTTGTTTACAGGCTCAAACGAGTCAAGAATGAAACTACAAGTTGATTCCACTTTCAAACAACCGAAAATGAAGCTACAAGTTGTTTTCAACTTTAAACGAGTCTGGAATGAAGCTACAAGTTCTTTCCAACTTCAATCGAGTCAATAATGAAGCTACAAGTTGTTTCCAGGCTCAAACAAGTCAATAATGAAACTACAAGTTGATTCTTAATTTAAACAACTTAAAATGAAGATACAAGTAATTTTCAACTTCAAACGAGTCTGGTATGAAGTTACAAGTTGTTTTCCACTTTTCAACTTTAAACGAGTCTAGAATGAGGCTACAAGTTGTTTCCAACTTCAATCTAGTCAATAATTAAGCTACAAGTTGTTTATAGGCTCAAACGAGTGAAGAATGAAACTACAAGTTGATTCCACTTTCAAACAACCGAAAATGAAGCTACAAGTTGTTTTCAACTTCAAACGAGTCTGGAATGAAGCTACAAGTTGTTTCCAACTTCAATCGAGTCAATAATGAAGCTACAAGTTGTTTCCAGGCTCAAACGAGTCAAGAATGAAACTACAAGTTGATTCTTAATTTAAACAACTTAAAATGAAGATACAAGTAATTTTCAACTTCAAACGAGTCTGGTATGAAGTTACAAGTTGTTTTCCACTTTTCAACTTTAAACGAGTCTAGAATGAAGCTACAAGTTGTTTCCAACTTCAATCTAGTCAATAATTAAGCTACAAGTTGTTTAAAGGCTCAAACGAGTGAAGAATGAAACTACAAGTTGATTCCACTTTCAAACAACCGAAAATGAAGCTACAAGTTGTTTTCAACTTCAAACGAGTTTGGAATGAAGCTACAAGTTGTTTCCAACTTTAATCGAGTCAATAATGAAGCTACAAGTTGTTTCAGGCTCAAACGAGTCAAGAATGAAACTACAAGTTGATTCTTAATTTAAACAACTTAAAATGAAGATACAAGTAATTTTCAACTTCAAACGAGTCTGGTATGAAGTTACAAGTTGTTTTCCACTTTTCAACTTTAAACGAGTCTAGAATGAAGCTACAAGTTGTTTCCAACTTCAATCTAGTCAATAATTAAGCTACAAGTTGTTTATAGGCTCAAACGAGTGAAGAATGAAACTACAAGTTGATTCCACTTTCAAACAACCGAAAATGAAGCTACAAGTTGTTTTCAACTTCAAACGAGTCTGGAATGAAGCTACAAGTTGTTTCCAACTTCAATCGAGTCAATAATGAAGCTACAAGTTGTTTCCAGGCTCAAACGAGTCAAGAATGAAACTACAAGTTGATTCTTAATTTAAACAACTTAAAATGAAGATACAAGTAATTTTCAACTTCAAACGAGTCTGGTATGAAGTTACAAGTTGTTTTTCCACTTTTCAACTTTAAACGAGTCTAGAATGAAGCTTCAAGTTGTTTCCAACTTCAATCTAGTCAATAATTATGCTACAAGTTGTTTACAGGCTCAAACGAGTGAAGAATGAAACTACAAGTTGATTCCACTTTCAAACAACCGAAAATGAAGCTACAAGTTGTTTTCAACTTTAAACGAGTCTGGAATGAAGCTACAAGTTGTTTCCAACTTCAATCGAGTCAATAATGAAGCTACAAGTTGTTTCAGGCTCAAACGAGTCAATAATGAAACTACAAGTTGATTCTTAATTTAAACAACTTAAAATGAAGATACAAGTAATTTTCAACTTCAAACGAGTCTGGTATGAAGTTACAAGTTGTT
Source organism: Daucus carota subsp. sativus (assembly GCF_001625215.2). Taxonomy (NCBI): domain Eukaryota; kingdom Viridiplantae; phylum Streptophyta; class Magnoliopsida; order Apiales; family Apiaceae; genus Daucus; species Daucus carota. Next base: position 30,380,708 of record NC_030383.2, read on the forward strand.
TTCCACTTTTCAACTTTAAACGAGTCTAGAATGAAGCTACAAGTTGTTTCCAACTTCAATCTAGTCAATAATTAAGCTACAAGTTGTTTATAGGCTCAAACGAGTGAAGAATGAAACTACAAGTTGATTCCACTTTCAAACAACCGAAAATGAAGCTACAAGTTGTTTTCAATTTCAAACGAGTCTGGAATGAAGCTACAAGTTGTTTCCAACTTCAATCGAGTCAATAATGAAGCTACAAGTTGTTTCCAGGCTCAAACGAGTCAAGAATGAAACTACAAGTTGATTCTTAATTTAAACAACTTAAAATGAAGATACAAGTAATTTTCAACTTCAAACGAGTCTGGTATGAAGTTACAAGTTGTTTTTTCCACTTTTCAACTTTAAACGAGTCTAGAATGAAGCTACAAGTTGTTTCCAACTTCAATCTAGTCAATAATTATGCTACAAGTTGTTTACAGGCTCAAACGAGTCAAGAATGAAACTACAAGTTGATTCCACTTTCAAACAACCGAAAATGAAGCTACAAGTTGTTTTCAACTTTAAACAGTCTGGAATGAAGCTACAAGTTCTTTCCAACTTCAATCGAGTCAATAATGAAGCTACAAGTTGTTTCCAGGCTCAAACAAGTCAATAATGAAACTACAAGTTGATTCTTAATTTAAACAACTTAAAATGAAGATACAAGTAATTTTCAACTTCAAACGAGTCTGGTATGAAGTTACAAGTTGTTTTCCACTTTTCAACTTTAAACGAGTCTAGAATGAGGCTACAAGTTGTTTCCAACTTCAATCTAGTCAATAATTAAGCTACAAGTTGTTTATAGGCTCAAACGAGTGAAGAATGAAACTACAAGTTGATTCCACTTTCAAACAACCGAAAATGAAGCTACAAGTTGTTTTCAACTTCAAACGAGTCTGGAATGAAGCTACAAGTTGTTTCCAACTTCAATCGAGTCAATAATGAAGCTACAAGTTGTTTCCAGGCTCTAACAAGTCAATAATGAAACTACAAGTTGATTCTTAATTTAAACAACTTAAAATGAAGATACAAGTAATTTTCACCTTCAAACGAGTCTGGTATGAAGTTACAAGTTGTTTTCCACTTTTCAACTTTAAACGAGTCTAAAATGAAGCTACAAGTTGTTTCCAACTTCAATCTAGTCAATAATTATGCTACAAGTTGTTTACAGGCTCAAACGAGTCAAGAATGAAACTACAAGTTGTTTCCAGGCTCAAACAAGTCAATAATGAAACTACAAGTCGATTCCTAATTTAAACAACTTGAAATGAAGATACAAGTAATTTTCAACTTCAAACGAGTCTGGTATGAAGTTACAAGTTGTTTTTTCCACTTTTCAACTTTAGACGAGTCTAGAATGAAGCTACAAGTTGTTTCCAACTTCAATCTAGTCAATAATTATGCTACAAGTTGTTTATAGGCTCAAACGAGAGAAGAATGAAACTACAAGTTGATTCCACTTTCAAACAACCGAAAATGAAGCTACAAGTTGTTTTCAACTTCAAACGAGTCTGGAATGAAGCTACAAGTTGTTTCCAACTTCAATCGAGTCAATAATGAAGCTACAAGTTGTTTCCAGGCTCAAACGAGTCAAGAATGAAACTACAAGTTGATTCTTAATTTAAACAACTTAAAATGAAGATACAAGTAATTTTCAACTTCAAACGAGTCTGGTATGAAGTTACAAGTTGTTTTTCCACTTTTCAACTTTAAACGAGTCTAGAATGAAGCTACAAGTTGTTTCCAACTTCAATCTAGTCAATAATTATGCTACAAGTTGTTTACAGGCTCAAACGAGTGAAGAATGAAACTACAAGTTGATTCCACTTTCAAACAACCGAAAATGAAGCTACAAGTTGTTTTCAACTTTAAACGAGTCTGGGAATGAAGCTACAAGTTCTTTCCAACTTCAATCGAGTCAATAATGAAGCTACAAGTTGTTTCAGGCTCAAACAAGTCAATAATGAAACTACAAGTTGATTCTTAATTTAAACAACTTAAAATGAAGATACAAGTAATTTTCAACTTCAAACGAGTCTGGTATGAAGTTACAAGTTGTTTTCCACTTTTCAACTTTAAACGAGTCTAGAATGAAGCTACAAGTTGTTTCCAACTTCAATCTAGTCAATAATTAAGCTACAAGTTGTTTATAGGCTCAAACGAGTGAAGAATGAAACTACAAGTTGATTCCACTTTCAAACAACCGAAAATGAAGCTACAAGTTGTTTTCAACTTCAAACGAGTCTGGAATGAAGCTACAAGTTGTTTCCAACTTCAATCGAGTCAATAATGAAGCTACAAGTTGTTTCCAGGCTCAAACGAGTCAAGAATGAAACTACAAGTTGATTCTTAATTTAAACAACTTAAAATGAAGATACAAGTAATTTTCAACTTCAAACGAGTCTGGTATGAAGTTACAAGTTGTTTTTCCACTTTTCAACTTTAAACGAGTCTAGAATGAAGCTACAAGTTGTTTCCAACTTCAATCTAGTCAATAATTATGCTACAAGTTGTTTACAGGCTCAAACGAGTCAAGAATGAAACTACAAGTTGATTCCACTTTCAAACAACCGAAAATGAAGCTACAAGTTGTTTTCAACTTTAAACGAGTCTGGAATGAAGCTACAAGTTCTTTCCAACTTCAATCGAGTCAATAATGAAGCTACAAGTTGTTTCCAGGCTCAAACAAGTCAATAATGAAACTACAAGTTGATTCTTAATTTAAACAACTTAAAATGAAGATACAAGTAATTTTCAACTTCAAACGAGTCTGGTATGAAGTTACAAGTTGTTTTCCACTTTTCAACTTTAAACGAGTCTAGAATGAGGCTACAAGTTGTTTCCAACTTCAATCTAGTCAATAATTAAGCTACAAGTTGTTTATAGGCTCAAACGAGTGAAGAATGAAACTACAAGTTGATTCCACTTTCAAACAACCGAAAATGAAGCTACAAGTTGTTTTCAACTTCAAACGAGTCTGGAATGAAGCTACAAGTTGTTTCCAACTTCAATCGAGTCAATAATGAAGCTACAAGTTGTTTCCAGGCTCTAACAAGTCAATAATGAAACTACAAGTTGATTCTTAATTTAAACAACTTAAAATGAAGATACAAGTAATTTTCACCTTCAAACGAGTCTGGTATGAAGTTACAAGTTGTTTTCCACTTTTCAACTTTAAACGAGTCTAAAATGAAGCTACAAGTTGTTTCCAACTTCAATCTAGTCAATAATTATGCTACAAGTTGTTTACAGGCTCAAACGAGTCAAGAATGAAACTACAAGTTGTTTCCAGGCTCAAACAAGTCAATAATGAAACTACAAGTCGATTCCTAATTTAAACAACTTGAAATGAAGATACAAGTAATTTTCAACTTCAAACGAGTCTGGTATGAAGTTACAAGTTGTTTTTCCACTTTTCAACTTTAGACGAGTCTAGAATGAAGCTACAAGTTGTTTCCAACTTCAATCTAGTCAATAATTATGCTAAAAGTTGTTTATAGGCTCAAACGAGAGAAGAATGAAACTACAAGTTGATTCCACTTTCAAACAACCGAAAATGAAGCTACAAGTTGTTTTCAACTTCAAACGAGTTTGGAATGAAGCTACAAGTTGTTTCCAACTTTAATCGAGTCAATAATGAAGCTACAAGTTGTTTCAAGGCTCAAACGAGTCAAGAATGAAACTACAAGTTGATTCTTAATTTAAACAACTTAAAATGAAGATACAAGTAATTTTCAACTTCAAACGAGTCTGGTATGAAGTTACAAGTTGTTTTCCACTTTTCAACTTTAAACGAGTCTCGAATGAATATTCAAGTTGTTTCCAACTTCAATCTAGTCAATAATTAAGCTACAAGTTGTTTATAGGCTCAAACGAGTGAAGAATGAAACTACAAGTTGATTCCACTTTCAAACAACCGAAAATGAAGCTACAAGTTGTTTTCAACTTCAAACGAGTCTGGAATGAAGCTACAAGTTGTTTCCAACTTCAATCGAGTCAATAATGAAGCTACAAGTTGTTTCCAGGCTCAAACGAGTCAAGAATGAAACTACAAGTTGATTCTTAATTTAAACAACTTAAAATGAAGATACAAGTAATTTTCAACTTCAAACGAGTCTGGTATGAAGTTACAAGTTGTTTTTCCACTTTTCAACTTTAAACGAGTCTAGAATGAAGCTACAAGTTGTTTCCAACTTCAATCTAGTCAATAATTATGCTACAAGTTGTTTATAGGCTCAAACGAGTGAAGAATGAAACTACAAGTTGATTCCACTTTCAAACAACCGAAAATGAAGCTACAAGTTGTTTTCAACTTTAAACGAGTCTGGAATGAAGCTACAAGTTCTTTCCAACTTCAATCGAGTCAATAATGAAGCTACAAGTTGTTTCCAGGCTCAAACGAGTCAATAATGAAACTACAAGTTGATTCTTAATTTAAACAACTTAAAATGAAGATACAAGTAATTTTCAACTTCAAACGAGTCTGGTATGAAGTTACAAGTTGTTTTTCCACTTTTCAACTTTAAACGAGTCTAGAATGAAGCTACAAGTTGTTTCCAACTTCAATCTAGTCAATAATTATGCTACAAGTTGTTTATAGGCTCAAACGAGTGAAGAATGAAACTACAAGTTGATTCCACTTTCAAACAACCGAAAATGAAGCTACAAGTTGTTTTCAACTTCAAACGAGTTTGGAATGAAGCTACAAGTTGTTTCCAACTTTAATCGAGTCAATAATGAAGCTACAAGTTGTTTCAAGGCTCAAACGAGTCAAGAATGAAACTACAAGTTGATTCTTAATTTAAACAACTTAAAATGAAGATACAAGTAATTTTCAACTTCAAACGAGTCTGGTATGAAGTTACAAGTTGTTTTCCACTTTTCAACTTTAAACGAGTCTCGAATGAAGATTCAAGTTGTTTCCAACTTCAATCTAGTCAATAATTAAGCTACAAGTTGTTTATAGGCTCAAACGAGTGAAGAATGAAACTACAAGTTGATTCCACTTTCAAACAACCGAAAATGAAGCTACAAGTTGTTTTCAACTTCAAACGAGTCTGGAATGAAGCTACAAGTTGTTTCCAACTTCAATCGAGTCAATAATGAAGCTACAAGTTGTTTCCAGGCTCAAACGAGTCAAGAATGAAACTACAAGTTGATTCTTAATTTAAACAACTTAAAATGAAGATACAAGTAATTTTCAACTTCAAACGAGTCTGGTATGAAGTTACAAGTTGTTTTTCCACTTTTCAACTTTAAACGAGTCTAGAATGAAGCTACAAGTTGTTTCCAACTTCAATCTAGTCAATAATTATGCTACAAGTTGTTTACAGGCTCAAACGAGTGAAGAATGAAACTACAAGTTGATTCCACTTTCAAACAACCGAAAATGAAGCTACAAGTTGTTTTCAACTTCAAACGAGTTTGGAATGAAGCTACAAGTTGTTTCCAACTTTAATCGAGTCAATAATGAAGCTACAAGTTGTTTCAAGGCTCAAACGAGTCAAGAATGAAACTACAAGTTGATTCTTAATTTAAACAACTTAAAATGAAGATACAAGTAATTTTCAACTTCAAACGAGTCTGGTATGAAGTTACAAGTTGTTTTCCACTTTTCAACTTTAAACGAGTCTAGAATGAAGCTTCAAGTTGTTTCCAACTTCAATCTAGTCAATAATTAAGCTACAAGTTGTTTATAGGCTCAAACGAGTGAAGAATGAAACTACAAGTTGATTCCACTTTCAAACAACCGAAAATGAAGCTACAAGTTGTTTTCAACTTCAAACGAGTCTGGAATGAAGCTACAAGTTGTTTCCAACTTCAATCGAGTCAATAATGAAGCTACAAGTTGTTTCCAGGCTCAAACGAGTCAAGAATGAAACTACAAGTTGATTCTTAATTTAAACAACTTAAAATGAAGATACAAGTAATTTTCAACTTCAAACGAGTCTGGTATGAAGTTACAAGTTGTTTTTTCCACTTTTCAACTTTAAACGAGTCTAGAATGAAGCTACAAGTTGTTTCCAACTTCAATCTAGTCAATAATTATGCTACAAGTTGTTTACAGGCTCAAACGAGTCAAGAATGAAACTACAAGTTGATTCCACTTTCAAACAACCGAAAATGAAGCTACAAGTTGTTTTCAACTTTAAACGAGTCTGGAATGAAGCTACAAGTTCTTTCCAACTTCAATCGAGTCAATAATGAAGCTACAAGTTGTTTCCAGGCTCAAACAAGTCAATAATGAAACTACAAGTTGATTCTTAATTTAAACAACTTAAAATGAAGATACAAGTAATTTTCAACTTCAAACGAGTCTGGTATGAAGTTACAAGTTGTTTTCCACTTTTCAACTTTAAACGAGTCTAGAATGAGCTACAAGTTGTTTCCAACTTCAATCTAGTCAATAATTAAGCTACAAGTTGTTTATAGGCTCAAACGAGTGAAGAATGAAACTACAAGTTGATTCCACTTTCAAACAACCGAAAATGAAGCTACAAGTTGTTTTCAACTTCAAACGAGTCTGGAATGAAGCTACAAGTTGTTTCCAACTTCAATCGAGTCAATAATGAAGCTACAAGTTGTTTCCAGGCTCAAACGAGTCAAGAATGAAACTACAAGTTGATTCTTAATTTAAACAACTTAAAATGAAGATACAAGTAATTTTCAACTTCAAACGAGTCTGGTATGAAGTTACAAGTTGTTTTCCACTTTTCAACTTTAAACGAGTGTAGAATGAAGCTACAAGTTGTTTCCAACTTCAATCTAGTCAATAATTAAGCTACAAGTTGTTTAAAGGCTCAAACGAGTGAAGAATGAAACTACAAGTTGATTCCACTTTCAAACTACCGAAAATGAAGCCACAAGTTGTTTTCAACTTCAAACGAGTTTGGAATGAAGCTAAAAGTTGTTTCCAACTTTAATCGAGTCAATAATGAAGCTACAAGTTGTTTCAACTACAAGTTGATTCTTAATTTAAACAACTTAAAATGAAGATACAAGTAATTTTCAACTTCAAACGAGTCTGGTATGAAGTTACAAGTTGTTTTCCACTTTTCAACTTTAAACGAGTCTAGAATGAGGCTACAAGTTGTTTCCAACTTCAATCTAGTCAATAATTAAGCTACAAGTTGTTTATAGGCTCAAACGAGTGAAGAATGAAACTACAAGTTGATTCCACTTTCAAGCAACCGAAAATGAAGCTACAAGTTGTTTTCAACTTCAAACGAGTCTGGAATGAAGCTACAAGTTGTTTCCAACTTCAATCGAGTCAATAATGAAGCTACAAGTTGTTTCCAGGCTCAAACGAGTCAAGAATGAAACTACAAGTTGATTCTTAATTTAAACAACTTAAAATGAAGATACAAGTAATTTTAAACTTCAAACGAGTCTGGTATGAAGTTACAAGTTGTTTTTCCACTTTTCAACTTTAAACGAGTCTAGAATGAAGCTACAAGTTGTTTCCAACTTCAATCTAGTCATTAATTATGCTACAAGTTGTTTACAGGCTCAAACGAGTGAAGAATGAAACTACAAGTTGATTCCACTTTCAAACAACCGAAAATGAAGCTACAAGTTGTTTTCAACTTTAAACGAGTCTGGAATGAAGCTACAAGTTCTTTCCAACTTCAATCGAGTCAATAATGAAGCTACAAGTTGTTTCAGGCTCTAACAAGTCAATAATGAAACTACAAGTTGATTCTTAATTTAAACAACTTAAAATGAAGATACAAGTAATTTTCAACTTCAAACGAGTCTGGTATGAAGTTACAAGTTGTTTTCCACTTTTCAACTTTAAACGAGTCTAGAATGAAGCTACAAGTTGTTTCCAACTTCAATCTAGTCAATAATTAAGCTACAAGTTGTTTATAGGCTCAAACGAGTGAAGAATGAAACTACAAGTTGATTCCACTTTCAAACAACCGAAAATGAAGCTACAAGTTGTTTTCAACTTCAAACGAGTTTGGAATGAAGCTAGAAGTTGTTTCCAACTTCAATCGAGTCAATAATGAAGCTACAATTTGTTTCAAGGCTCAAACGAGTCAAGAATGAAACTACAAGTTGATTCTTAATTTAAACAACTTAAAATGAAGATACAAGTAATTTTCAACTTCAAACGAGTCTGGTATGAAGTTACAAGTTGTTTTCCACTTTTCAACTTTAAACGAGTCTAGAATGAAGCTACAAGTTGTTTCCAACTTCAATCTAGTCAATAATTAAGCTACAAGTTGTTTATAGGCTCAAACGAGTGAAGAATGAAACTACAAGTTGATTCCACTTTCAAACAACCGAAAATGAAGCTACAAGTTGTTTTCAACTTCAAACGAGTCTGGAATGAAGCTACAAGTTGTTTCCAACTTTAATCGAGTCAATAATGAAGCTACAAGTTGTTTCCAGGCTCAAACGAGTCAAGAATGAAACTACAAGTTGATTCTTAATTTAAACAACTTAAAATGAAGATACAAGTAATTTTCAACTTCAAACGAGTCTGGTATGAAGTTACAAGTTGTTTTCCACTTTTCAACTTTAAACGAGTCTAGAATGAAGCTACAAGTTGTTTCCAACTTCAATCTAGTCAATAATTAAGCTACAAGTTGTTTATAGGCTCAAACGAGTGAAGAATGAAACTACAAGTTGATTCCACTTTCAAACAACCGAAAATGAAGCTACAAGTTGTTTTCAACTTTAAACGAGTCTGGAATGAAGCTACAAGTTCTTTCCAACTTCAATCGAGTCAATAATGAAGCTACAAGTTGTTTCCAGGCTCAAACAAGTCAATAATGAAACTACAAGTTGATTCTTAATTTAAACAACTTAAAATGAAGATACAAGTAATTTTCAACTTCAAACGAGTCTGGTATGAAGTTACAAGTTGTTTTCCACTTTTCAACTTTAAACGAGTCTAGAATGAGGCTACAAGTTGTTTCCAACTTCAATCTAGTCAATAATTAAGCTACAAGTTGTTTATAGGCTCAAACGAGTGAAGAATGAAACTACAAGTTGATTCCACTTTCAAACAACCGAAAATGAAGCTACAAGTTGTTTTCAACTTCAAACGAGTCTGGAATGAAGCTACAAGTTGTTTCCAACTTCAATCGAGTCAATAATGAAGCTACAAGTTGTTTCCAGGCTCAAACGAGTCAAGAATGAAACTACAAGTTGATTCTTAATTTAAACAACTTAAAATGAAGATACAAGTAATTTTCAACTTCAAACGAGTCTGGTATGAAGTTACAAGTTGTTTTTCCACTTTTCAACTTTAAACGAGTCTAGAATGAAGCTACAAGTTGTTTCCAACTTCAATCTAGTCAATAATTATGCTACAAGTTGTTTGCAGGCTCAAACGAGTGAAGAATGAAACTACAAGTTGATTCCACTTTCAAACAACCGAAAATGAAGCTACAAGTTGTTTTCAACTTTAAACGAGTCTGGAATGAAGCTACAAGTTCTTTCCAACTTCAATCGAGTCAATAATGAAGCTACAAGTTGTTTCCAGGCTCTAACAAGTCAATAATGAAACTACAAGTTGATTCTTAATTTAAACAACTTAAAATGAAGATACAAGTAATTTTCAACTTCAAACGAGTCTGGTATGAAGTTACAAGTTGTTTTCCACTTTTCAACTTTAAACGAGTCTAGAATGAAGCTACAAGTTGTTTCCAACTTCAATCTAGTCAATAATTAAGCTACAAGTTGTTTATAGGCTCAAACGAGTGAAGAATGAAACTACAAGTTGATTCCACTTTCAAACAACCGAAAATGAAGCTACAAGTTGTTTTCAACTTCAAACGAGTCTGGAATGAAGCTACAAGTTGTTTCCAACTTCAATCGAGTCAATAATGAAGCTACAAGTTGTTTCAAGGCTCAAACGAGTCAAGAATGAAACTACAAGTTGATTCTTAATTTAAACAACTTAAAATGAAGATACAAGTAATTTTCAACTTCAAACGAGTCTGGTATGAAGTTACAAGTTGTTTTCCACTTTTCAACTTTAAACGAGTCTAGAATGAAGCTACAAGTTGTTTCCAACTTCAATCTAGTCAATAATTAAGCTACAAGTTGTTTATAGGCTCAAACGAGTGAAGAATGAAACTACAAGTTGATTCCACTTTCAAACAACCGAAAATGAAGCTACAAGTTGTTTTCAACTTCAAACGAGTCTGGAATGAAGCTACAAGTTGTTTCCAACTTAATCGAGTCAATAATGAAGCTACAAGTTGTTTCAAGGCTCAAACGAGTCAAGAATGAAACTACAAGTTGATTCTTAATTTAAACAACTTAAAATGAAGATACAAGTAATTTTCAACTTCAAACGAGTCTGGTATGAAGTTACAAGTTGTTTTCCACTTTTCAACTTTAAACGAGTCTAGAATGAAGCTACAAGTTGTTTCCAACTTCAATCTAGTCAATAATTAAGCTACAAGTTGTTTATAGGCTCAAACGAGTGAAGAATGAAACTACAAGTTGATTCCACTTTCAAACAACCGAAAATGAAGCTACAAGTTGTTTTCAACTTTAAACGAGTCTGGAATGAAGCTACAAGTTCTTTCCAACTTCAATCGAGTCAATAATGAAGCTACAAGTTGTTTCCAGGCTCTAACAAGTCAATAATGAAACTACAAGTTGATTCTTAATTTAAACAACTTAAAATGAAGATACAAGTAATTTTCAACTTCAAACGAGTCTGGTATGAAGTTACAAGTTGTTTTCCACTTTTCAACTTTAAACGAGTCTAGAATGAAGCTACAAGTTGTTTCCAACTTCAATCTAGTCAATAATTAAGCTACAAGTTGTTTATAAGCTCAAACGAGTGAAGAATGAAACTACAAGTTGATTCCACTTTCAAACAACCGAAAATGAAGCTACAAGTTGTTTTCAACTTCAAACGAGTCTGGAATGAAGCTACAAGTTGTTTCCAACTTTAATCGAGTCAATAATGAAGCTACAAGTTGTTTCAAGGCTCAAACGAGTCAAGAATGAAACTACAAGTTGATTCTTAATTTAAACAACTTAAAATGAAGATATAAAGTAATTTTCAACTTCAAACGAGTCTGGTATGAAGTTACAAGTTGTTTTTCCACTTTTCAACTTTAAACGAGTCTAGAATGAAGCTACAAGTTGTTTCCAACTTCAATCTAGTCAATAATTATGCTACAAGTTGTTTACAGGCTCAAACGAGTCAAGAATGAAACTACAAGTTGATTCCACTTTCAAACAACCGAAAATGAAGCTACAAGTTGTTTTCAACTTTAAACGAGTCTGGGAATGAAGCTACAAGTTCTTTCCAACTTCAATCGAGTCAATAATGAAGCTACAAGTTGTTTCCAGGCTCTAACAAGTCAATAATGAAACTACAAGTTGATTCTTAATTTAAACAACTTAAAATGAAGATACAAGTAACTTTCAACTTCAAACGAGTCTGGTATGAAGTTACAAGTTGTTTTCCACTTTTCAACTTTAAACGAGTCTAGAATGAAGCTACAAGTTGTTTCCAACTTCAATCTAGTCAATAATTAAGCTACAAGTTGTTTATAGGCTCAAACGAGTGAAGAATGAAACTACAAGTTGATTCCACTTTCAAACAACCGAAAATGAAGCTACAAGTTGTTTTCAACTTTAAACGAGTCTGGAATGAAGCTACAAGTTCTTTCCAACTTCAATCGAGTCAATAATGAAGCTACAAGTTGTTTCCAGGCTCTAACAAGTCAATAATGAAACTACAAGTTGATTCTTAATTTAAACAACTTAAAATGAAGATACAAGTAATTTTCAACTTCAAACGAGTCTGGTATGAAGTTACAAGTTGTTTTCCACTTTTCAACTTTAAACGAGTCTAGAATGAAGCTACAAGTTGTTTCCAACTTCAATCTAGTCAATAATTAAGCTACAAGTTGTTTATAAGCTCAAACGAGTGAAGAATGAAACTACAAGTTGATTCCACTTTCAAACAACCGAAAATGAAGCTACAAGTTGTTTTCAACTTCAAACGAGTCTGGAATGAAGCTACAAGTTGTTTCCAACTTTAATCGAGTCAATAATGAAGCTACAAGTTGTTTCAAGGCTCAAACGAGTCAAGAATGAAACTACAAGTTGATTCTTAATTTAAACAACTTAAAATGAAGATATAAAAGTAATTTTCAACTTCAAACGAGTCTGGTATGAAGTTACAAGTTGTTTTTTCCACTTTTCAACTTTAAACGAGTCTAGAATGAAGCTACAAGTTGTTTCCAACTTCAATCTAGTCAATAATTATGCTACAAGTTGTTTACAGGCTCAAACGAGTCAAGAATGAAACTACAAGTTGATTCCTCTTTCAAACAACCGAATATGAAGCTACAAGTTGTTTTCAACTTTAAACGAGTCTGGGAATGAAGCTACAAGTTCTTTCCAACTTCAATCGAGTCAATAATGAAGCTACAAGTTGTTTCCAGGCTCTAACAAGTCAATAATGAAACTACAAGTTGATTCTTAATTTAAACAACTTAAAATGAAGATACAAGTAATTTTCAACTTCAAACGAGTCTGGTATGAAGTTACAAGTTGTTTTCCACTTTTCAACTTTAAACAAGTCTAGAATGAAGCTACAAGTTGTTTCCAACTTCAATCTAGTCAATAATTAAGCTACAAGTTGTTTATAGGCTCAAACGAGTGAAGAATGAAACTACAAGTTGATTCCACTTTCAAACAACCGAAAATGAAGCTACAAGTTGTTTTCAACTTTAAACGAGTCTGGGAATGAAGCTACAAGTTCTTTCCAACTTCAATCGAGTCAATAATGAAGCTACAAGTTGTTTCCAGGCTCTAACAAGTCAATAATGAAACTACAAGTTGATTCTTAATTTAAACAACTTAAAATGAAGATACAAGTAATTTTCAACTTCAAACGAGTCTGGTATGAAGTTACAAGTTGTTTTCCACTTTTCAACTTTAAACGAGTCTAGAATGAAGCTACAAGTTGTTTCCAACTTCAATCTAGTCAATAATTAAGCTACAAGTTGTTTATAGGCTCAAACGAGTGAAGAATGAAACTACAAGTTGATTCCACTTTCAAACAACCGAAAATGAAGCTACAAGTTGTTTTCAACTTTAAACGAGTCTGGGAATGAAGCTACAAGTTCTTTCCAACTTCAATCGAGTCAATAATGAAGCTACAAGTTGTTTCCAGGCTCTAACAAGTCAATAATGAAACTACAAGTTGATTCTTAATTTAAACAACTTAAAATGAAGATACAAGTAATTTTCAACTTCAAACGAGTCTGGTATGAAGTTACAAGTTGTTTTCCACTTTTCAACTTTAAACGAGTCTAGAATGAAGCTACAAGTTGTTTCCAACTTCAATCTAGTCAATAATTAAGCTACAAGTTGTTTATAAGCTCAAACGAGTGAAGAATGAAACTACAAGTTGATTCCACTTTCAAACAACCGAAAATGAAGCTACAAGTTGTTTTCAACTTCAAACGAGTCTGGAATGAAGCTACAAGTTGTTTCCAACTTTAATCGAGTCAATAATGAAGGTACAAGTTGTTTCAAGGCTCAAACGAGTCAAGAATGAAACTACAAGTTGATTCTTAATTTAAACAACTTAAAATGAAGATATAAAGTAATTTTCAACTTCAAACGAGTCTGGTATGAAGTTACAAGTTGTTTTTTCCACTTTTCAACTTTAAACGAGTCTAGAATGAAGCTACAAGTTGTTTCCAACTTCAATCTAGTCAATAATTATGCTACAAGTTGTTTACAGGCTCAAACGAGTCAAGAATGAAACTACAAGTTGATTCCTCTTTCAAACAACCGAATATGAAGCTACAAGTTGTTTTCAACTTTAAACGAGTCTGGGAATGAAGCTACAAGTTCTTTCCAACTTCAATCGAGTCAATAATGAAGCTACAAGTTGTTTCCAGGCTCTAACAAGTCAATAATGAAACTACAAGTTGATTCTTAATTTAAACAACTTAAAATGAAGATACAAGTAATTTTCAACTTCAAACGAGTCTGGTATGAAGTTACAAGTTGTTTTCCACTTTTCAACTTTAAACAAGTCTAGAATGAAGCTACAAGTTGTTTCCAACTTCAATCTAGTCAATAATTAAGCTACAAGTTGTTTATAGGCTCAAACGAGTGAAGAATGAAACTACAAGTTGATTCCACTTTCAAACAACCGAAAATGAAGCTACAAGTTGTTTTCAACTTTAAACGAGTCTGGGAATGAAGCTACAAGTTCTTTCCAACTTCAATCGAGTCAATAATGAAGTTACAAGTTGTTTCCAGGCTCTAACAAGTCAATAATGAAACTACAAGTTGATTCTTAATTTAAACAACTTAAAATGAAGATACAAGTAATTTTCAACTTCAAACGAGTCTGGTATGAAGTTACAAGTTGTTTTCCACTTTTCAACTTTAAACGAGTCTAGAATGAAGCTACAAGTTGTTTCCAACTTCAATCTAGTCAATAATTAAGCTACAAGTTGTTTATAAGCTCAAACGAGTGAAGAATGAAACTACAAGTTGATTCCACTTTCAAACAACCTAAAATGAAGCTACAAGTTGTTTTCAACTTCAAACGAGTCTGGAATGAAGCTACAAGTTGTTTCCAACTTTAATCGAGTCAATAATGAAGCTACAAGTTGTTTCAAGGCTCAAACGAGTCAAGAATGAAACTACAAGTTGATTCTTAATATAAACAACTTAAAATGAAGATACAAGTAATTTTAAACTTCAAACGAGTCTGGTATGAAGTTACAAGTTGTTTTTCCACTTTTCAACTTTAAACGAGTCTAGAATGAAGCTACAAGTTGTTTCCAACTTCAATCTAGTCATTAATTATGCTACAAGTTGTTTACAGGCTCAAACGAGTCAAGAATGAAACTACAAGTTGATTCCACTTTCAAACAACCGAAAATGAAGCTACAAGTTGTTTTCAACTTTAAACGAGTCTGGGAATGAAGCTACAAGTTCTTTCCAACTTCAATCGAGTCAATAATGAAGCTACAAGTTGTTTCCAGGCTCTAACAAGTCAATAATGAAACTACAAGTTGATTCTTAATTTAAACAACTTAAAATGAAGATACAAGTAATTTTCAACTTCAAACGAGTCTAGTATGAAGTTACAAGTTGTTTTCCACTTTTCAACTTTAAACGAGTCTAGAATGAAGCTACAAGTTGTTTCCAACTTCAATCTAGTCAATAATTAAGCTACAAGTTGTTTATAGGCTCAAACGAGTGAAGAATGAAACTACAAGTTGATTCCACTTTCAAACAACCGAAAATGAATCTACAAGTTGTTTTCAACTTTAAACGAGTCTGGGAATGAAGCTACAAGTTCTTTCCAACTTCAATCGAGTCAATAATGAAGCTACAAGTTGTTTCCAGGCTCTAACAAGTCAATAATGAAACTACAAGTTGATTCTTAATTTAAACAACTTAAAATGAAGATACAAGTAATTTTCAACTTCAAACGAGTCTGGTATGAAGTTACAAGTTGTTTTCCACTTTTCAACTTTAAACGAGTCTAGAATGAAGCTACAAGTTGTTTCCAACTTCAATCTAGTCAATAATTAAGCTACAAGTTGTTTATAAGCTCAAACGAGTGAAGAATGAAACTACAAGTTGATTCCACTTTCAAACAACCGAAAATGAAGCTACAAGTTGTTTTCAACTTCAAACGAGTCTGGAATGAAGCTACAAGTTGTTTCCAACTTTAATCGAGTCAATAATGAAGCTACAAGTTGTTTCAAGGCTCAAACGAGTCAAGAATGAAACTACAAGTTGATTCTTAATTTAAACAACTTAAAATGAAGATATAAAAGTAATTTTCAACTTCAAACGAGTCTGGTATGAAGTTACAAGTTGTTTTTTCCACTTTTCAACTTTAAACGAGTCTAGAATGAAGCTACAAGTTGTTTCCAACTTTAATCTAGTCAATAATTATGCTACAAGTTGTTTACAGGCTCAAACGAGTCAAGAATGAAACTACAAGTTGATTCCACTTTCAAACAACCGAAAATGAAGCTACAAGTTGTTTTCAACTTTAAACGAGTCTGGGAATGAAGCTACAAGTTCTTTCCAACTTCAATCGAGTCAATAATGAAGCTACAAGTTGTTTCCAGGCTCTAACAAGTCAATAATGAAACTACAAGTTGATTCTTAATTTAAACAACTTAAAATGAAGATACAAGTAATTTTCAACTTCAAACGAGTCTGGTATGAAGTTACAAGTTGTTTTCCACTTTTCAACTTTAAACAAGTCTAGAATGAAGCTACAAGTTGTTTCCAACTTCAATCTAGTCAATAATTAAGCTACAAGTTGTTTATAGGCTCAAACGAGTGAAGAATGAAACTACAAGTTGATTCCACTTTCAAACAACCGAAAATGAAGCTACAAGTTGTTTTCAACTTTAAACGAGTCTGGGAATGAAGCTACAAGTTCTTTCCAACTTCAATCGAGTCAATAATGAAGCTACAAGTTGTTTCCAGGCTCTAACAAGTCAATAATGAAACTACAAGTTGATTCTTAATTTAAACAACTTAAAATGAAGATACAAGTAATTTTCAACTTCAAACGAGTCTGGTATGAAGTTACAAGTTGTTTTCCACTTTTCAACTTTAAACGAGTCTAGAATGAAGCTACAAGTTGTTTCCAACTTCAATCTAGTCAATAATTAAGCTACAAGTTGTTTATAAGCTCAAACGAGTGAAGAATGAAACTACAAGTTGATTCCACTTTCAAACAACCTAAAATGAAGCTACAAGTTGTTTTCAACTTCAAACGAGTCTGGAATGAAGCTACAAGTTGTTTCCAACTTTAATCGAGTCAATAATGAAGCTACAAGTTGTTTCAAGGCTCAAACGAGTCAAGAATGAAACTACAAGTTGATTCTTAATATAAACAACTTAAAATGAAGATACAAGTAATTTTAAACTTCAAACGAGTCTGGTATGAAGTTACAAGTTGTTTTTTCCACTTTTCAACTTTAAACGAGTCTAGAATGAAGCTACAAGTTGTTTCCAACTTCAATCTAGTCATTAATTATGCTACAAGTTGTTTACAGGCTCAAACGAGTCAAGAATGAAACTACAAGTTGATTCCACTTTCAAACAACCGAAAATGAAGCTACAAGTTGTTTTCAACTTTAAACGAGTCTGGGAATGAAGCTACAAGTTCTTTCCAACTTCAATCGAGTCAATAATGAAGCTACAAGTTGTTTCCAGGCTCTAACAAGTCAATAATGAAACTACAAGTTGATTCTTAATTTAAACAACTTAAAATGAAGATACAAGTAATTTTCAACTTCAAACGAGTCTGGTATGAAGTTACAAGTTGTTTTCCACTTTTCAACTTTAAACGAGTCTAGAATGAAGCTACAAGTTGTTTCCAACTTCAATCTAGTCAATAATTAAGCTACAAGTTGTTTATAAGCTCAAACGAGTGAAGAATGAAACTACAAGTTGATTCCACTTTCAAACAACCGAAAATGAAGCTACAAGTTGTTTTCAACTTCAAACGAGTCTGGAATGAAGCTACAAGTTGTTTCCAACTTTAATCGAGTCAATAATGAAGCTACAAGTTGTTTCAAGGCTCAAACGAGTCAAGAATGAAACTACAAGTTGATTCTTAATTTAAACAACTTAAAATGAAGATATAAAAGTAATTTTCAACTTCAAACGAGTCTGGTATGAAGTTACAAGTTGTTTTTTCCACTTTTCAACTTTAAACGAGTCTAGAATGAAGCTACAAGTTGTTTCCAACTTTAATCTAGTCAATAATTATGCTACAAGTTGTTTACAGGCTCAAACGAGTCAAGAATGAAACTACAAGTTGATTCCACTTTCAAACAACCGAAAATGAAGCTACAAGTTGTTTTCAACTTTAAACGAGTCTGGGAATGAAGCTACAAGTTCTTTCCAACTTCAATCGAGTCAATAATGAAGCTACAAGTTGTTTCCAGGCTCTAACAAGTCAATAATGAAACTGTTAGGAATCAATAATTTTTGATGATAACATAAACATTTTGTAACATGTCTTACTTAGAACCTTTATCAAATTTCAGTTGTAATTGTTATGTTTCTTGTCTTTGGGAATTATCAACGGATGGGTAGAATAGGATGGCTAATTGTAAATATCCAATGCCATGTAATTTTATCTAAGTGAAGGATATTCAACTGATGAGATGTAACTATTCAACTGATGAAGACTGGATGATGTTTCAACTGATGAAAATCAAGCATTCAACTGAAGACAAAGTGTTCAACTGATGATGCTGAGGAATTCAACTGATGAGACTGGAACAGCATTCAACTGATGAAGTTTGTAATTCATTCAACTGATGAGCCGGGCATTCAACTGATGAAGTCAAGAGCAGTTGAAAGTAACCAGAACTTTCAACTGATGAAGCAAAGAGCAGTTGAAAGTGACTAGAGCTTAAGTCTGACAAATCACATGGATCGAATTACACTAAAATAGACATGGAAGCCTAATTAGGAAAATAAAGAAGAAGCAGAAACATACTTATCTCATGCAGTGCAATCTGGATCAAATCAAGATGATGGTCAAAGATGAAGACATCTCAGAAAGCATGCATAAGACAAAGTTGTGCAGCATTGTTTTTAGATTAGAGTGCATTTTGTAATCTAGCTAAAAGCTTTGTAAAACTTGGAGTATATAACCAAGTTAGTAGCATCAGTTGAACTTGTTCAAATTACTTGAGAGAAAAATCTGAGAGTTAGAACTTGTTTGAGTGATGAACCAGCAGCTGTGCGAATTGTAAAACAATCCACAGATTCTTCTATATAAAATCTCACGGGTGGATCATTCAATCCACCCGTATTTTTAATACTTGGTGTTTTTCTGTTTATTGTGTTCTTAGTGTATTGTTCTTGAATCTTTTAAATTTGTAAAAGATTGTATTCAACCCCCCCCCCCTTCTACAATCTTTCTCATAGTTGGTGTAAAATAACAATTGGTATCAGAGCCAGGTTCCCAACAAACAGGGAAAAAGATCAACACTGCTAGAGAAAGATGGGAAAGAAGGATGCTGGAGTGAAGATTCCTGTTCTTGACAAAGACAACTATTTTCACTGGAAAGTGAGAATGCATCTGCATCTGTTGTCCATTGATGAAAGCTATGTGAACTGCATTGAAAAAGGACCTCATGTCCCCATGAAGGTCTGCACAAGTATGGGAGCTGATGGTGAAGACATGGTAGGTAAGATGATTCCAAAACCTATCCATGAATATTCTCAAGAAGATACTGAAGAAGTGCACAAGGACAAGAAAACCATGAACCTTCTGTTCAATGGTTTGGATCAAGAAATGATTGATAGTGTTATTAGCTGCACAAGTGCCAAAGAAGTTTGGGACACCATCAGGACCATCTGTGAAGGAAATGAGCAAGTGAGAGAGAACAAAATGCAGCTTCTGATTCAACAATATGAGTCATTCCATTTCAAGGCTGGTGAAAGTTTGAGTGATACATTTAACAGATTTCAAAAACTGTTAAATGGTCTAAAGCTCTTTGGAAGAGTATATCAAGTTAAAGACTCAAACTTGAAATTCTTGAGAGCTCTTCCTAAAGAATGGAAGCCCATGACAGTCTCTCTCAGAAATACACAAGAGTTTAAAGACTATACTCTAGAGAGACTGTATGGAACCTTAAAAACTTATGAGCTTGAAATGGAGCAAGATGAAGAAATTGAGAAAAGCCAAAGGAAAGGACATTCATCTGTGGCTCTAGTTGCATCTCTGGAGGATACTGTCAAGGACAAGGGAAAATCTCAAGTTGAAGAAACTGAGAAGTTGGTCAAAGAGGAGAACTCAGAGTCAAGCAAAGGAAGAAGAAAGGAGAAAGAAGTAGCTGATTCTGGTGAAGAAAGTGATGGAATTGATGAACATCTAGCCTTCCTGTCAAGAAGATTCTCCAAACTGAAATTCAAAAAGAATTTTAATTCTGCAAAATCTTTTAAAGGCAATCCCAAGTCTGATAGAAGCATGGTAGACAGATCAAAATTCAAGTGCTTCAATTGTGGGAATGCAGGTCACTTTGCAAATGAGTGCAGAAAGCCTAAAGTTGAGAAGAAGTCAAGTGAAAACATTGACTACAAAAAGAAATATTATGAACTTCTCAAACAAAAGGAAAGAGCATTCATCACAAAGGATGATTGGGCAGCTGGAGATGATTCTGATGAAGAGGAGGAGTTTGTCAATCTAGCTCTAATGGCCAACTCCACAGATCAAGAAGAAAACACTGGAAGCAGTAGTCAGGTATTCACTACAAACCTAGTTGAGTTAACTAAAGATGAATGCAATGCTACCATTAATGAAATGTCTACAGAATTGTATCATTTGCATGTTTCTTTAAAATCTCTCACTAAGGAAAATAGTAGAATTAAGGAAGCTAATACCTTTCTTAGTGATAGAAACAGTGTTTTGGAAGCTTAATTTATTGAGTTTGAGAAGCTGAAAATTGAGTGTCAGACAGCCAAGGATGATCTCTTGGTTGTTCTGAAAAGAGAAGAGATCATAAGAAAGCAGCTTGATAAGGAACAAGAGATTATTGCCAAATGGAAATCTGGTAGGGATGTTTCCACCAATATCATCAACATGCAAGGTAGAGAGACCTTTGTAGAAAATGAGTGGAAGAGGAATAAGAAAGTGCTTGAGAAATCTGGGAGCAGTTCAGGTGATGAGAATACTGATGATGATCATCAGTTGAAGAACAAAGTCTCAACTGATGAGAGTCATCAGTTGAACAAAAACTCATCAGTTGACAAGAGTGTTCTCAAGAAGCTTAACAAGAAATATGGTCCTGTTAAAAAGAATTTTGTTAAAGGTGAGAATAGTTCTTCTGAGACCAGTGATAGTGTTAATAACACTCTTCATTCCAGTAACAAGAACAAGAAGAAGTTGGATACTAGTGAGCATAAATCTGAGGAGACTAAAAAGAAGAAAGGAAATAGAAATGGCAAAATAGGAGTTAACAAGCACACCAATTACACTCCCAATGCTAGTGCTCTTAGGAAAACCTGCAGTAAGTGTGGTAGTGTAAATCATTTATCTGCTAATTGTAAAACTGTGGTTGCTCCTAATTTATCCTTGCCTATTCCTATGACATCTGTTCCTCACATGAATTTATCTGCTATGAATATGATGCCTGGTTTATTGCCTCACAATCCTTATTCTCAGCCTAACATGCCATATATGTTCAATCCTTATTTCAATGCCTTTAACATGCCTCAATTTCATTCAAACTTGCATGGAATGAACAATTTATGCATGTCTCAAAGGCCTGTGTTTGAAAACAGAGTTGATGTTCCAATTTCTCAACCAAAACCAAAGATTGAACCAATTCAATCCAAGGAAAAGGTTGAGAAAGTGGAAAAGGCTGCTAAGACTAACAAATCTGGACCCAAAGCAATTTGGGTACCAAAATCAACTTGATCTGTTTGTAAAATGTGTGCAGGGAAACCACAAGAAGAATCTGTGGTACTTGGATAGTGGATGCTCCAGGCACATGACTGGTGATTCCTCCCTGCTCACAAAGTTTGTGGAGAAAGCTGGCCCTAGCATTACCTTTGGAGATGACAGCAAAGGATATACTATGGGATATGGCTTGATTGCAAAAGAGAATGTCATCATTGATGAAGTTGCATTGGTGTCTGGTCTCAAGCACAACTTGCTTAGCATCAGTCAGCTCTGTGACAAAGGTTACAAAGTCAGTTTCACTCCTGCAGCCTGTGTTGTCACCAAAGGAGATGACAACAATGTGGTTCTGATTGGACAAAGAAAAGGAAATGTGTATGTAGCTGACTTCAATTCTGTCAAGTCTGAATCTATCACTTGCCTTCTCAGCAAAGCAAGCTCAGATGACAGTTGGCTATGGCACAAGAGATTGTCTCATCTAAATTTCAAAACCTTGAATGAGTTAGTAAAGAAGGACTTGGTAAGAGGTCTACCAAAGCTGGAATTCTCAAAAGATGGACTTTGTGGAGCCTGTCAGCTAGGAAAGCAAAAGAGAAGCTCTTTCAAAAGCAAGACTCTTTCATCAATTGTGAAACCCCTTCAGCTCTTGCATATGGATTTGTTTGGACCAGTCAACATCATGTCTATTTCAAAGAAGAAATATTGCCTAGTGATTGTTGATGATTTTTCAAAATTCACTTGGACTTTCTTCCTGCATTCTAAGGATGAAGCTGGGAAAATCATCATCAATCATATCAAGGCATTAAACAACAATCCAGATGTCAAAATTGGAAGGATAAGAAGTGACAATGGGACAGAATTCAAGAACTCAGTGATGAAAGAATTTTGTGAAGAAGAGGGAATTATTCATGAGTTCTCTGCACCAAGAACTCCACAACAAAATGGTGTTGTTGAAAGGAAGAATAGAACTCTTATTGAGGCTGCAAGAACCATGATTAATGAAGCTCAACTTCCAACCTATTTTTGGGCTGAAGCTGTGAACACTGCTTGCTTCACTCAAAACATTTCACTAATTACCAAACCTCATAATCTAACTCCCTTTCAACTCTTCAAAGGAAAGAAGCCAACAATTAGCTTTCTTCATGTATTTGGATGCAAGTGTTATGTTCTAAGAAATCAAGGTGAAAATCTTGGAAAATTTGAGGCCAAGGCAGATGAAGCTATTTTTGTTGGATACTCTGATGGAAAATCATTTAGAGTATATAATCTGAGAACCAACATTGTTATGGAATCAATCCATGTGGTTTTTGATGATAAGAAGATTCAAGGATTTTCAGATGAAGGATTTCATGATAATCTCAGATTTGAAAATGAAGGTGAAGGTGATCTGTATGACAGTGATGATGATGATGACATTATTCAAAATGTTGGAATTAATCCTGGAATTAATATTCCAACTGATGACCCTCTGGTGCAAGAAACAACTGCAAGTGGAAATTCAACTGAAGCATCAGTTGAAACTACATTGGAGGGATCAGTTGAAACACCTCAAGGATCATCAGTTGAAAGAATGTCTCAAAGTTTCAATCAGTCTAGAAATAATGAGATGTCAAATTTAGGGGGAGCTTTCCAACATGGAAACCTGAACTTCAATAATGAAGCCACATCATCAAGGCAATCACTTCCACCACAAAGAAAGTGGACAAGGGATCACCCCTTTGAGCTAATTATTGGAGATGCAAATGCATCTGTACAAACAAGAAGAGCAACTCAAGATGAGTGTTTGTACAGTGCATTCCTTTCACAGGATGAACCTAAAGTCATAGAAGATGCTCTCAAAGATGCTGATTGGGTTCTTGCTATGCAAGAAGAATTAAATCAATTTGAGAGAAACAATGTATGGAAGCTGGTACCCAAACCTAAAAACAGAACTATTGTAGGAACAAGGTGGGTATTCAGAAACAAGGTGGATGAGAATGGAGTTGTCACCAGAAACAAGGCAAGGCTTGTTGCTAAGGGATACTCTCAGTCTGAAGGAATTGATTTTGATGAGACCTTTGCACCAGTTGCAAGACTAGAAGCAATAAGAATCTTCCTGGCCTATGCTGCTCATGCAAACTTTAAAGTTTATCAAATGGATGTCAAGAGTGCTTTTCTAAATGGTGAACTGGAAGAGGAGGTATATGTCAGTCAGCCTCCTGGTTTTGAAGATCCAGAATTTCCAGAGTATGTTTACTTGTTATTAAAAGCACTCTATGGACTAAAGCAAGCACCAAGGGCATGGTATGACACTCTGTCTCAATTCTTGTTAGATAATCATTTTTCCAGAGGAACTGTGGATAAAACACTATTTTACAGAAATGTAAATGGTGCCTTTATTCTGGTTCAAATTTATGTAGATGATATAATTTTTGGTTCTACAGATGAGAAACTTTGCAAGAAGTTTGCTAATCTAATGAAAAGTCAGTATGAAATGAGCATGATGGGAGAGCTCACCTACTTTCTTGGTTTACAAGTTAAACAAGTAAAGGAAGGTATATTCATAAATCAAACTAAGTACATTTATGATCTACTTAAAAAGTTTGATTTATTGGATTGCAAAGAAGCCAAGACTCCCATGCCAACAGCCACTAAATTAGAATTAAGTCCTAATGAGAAATCTGTGGACATCTCTAATTATAGAGGCATGGTTGGTTCTCTTTTATATTTGACAGCTAGTAGACCAGATATTATGTTTTCTACATGTCTCTGTGCTAGATTTCAATCTGATCCTAAAGAATCACATCTTATTGCTATAAAAAGAATATTCAGATATCTTAAGGGAACACCAAATCTTGGTATTTGGTACCCTAAAGACTCTGGATTTGATCTAATTGGATATTCAGATGCTGATTTTGCAGGATGCAAAATTGATAGAAAAAGCACAACAGGCACCTGTCAATTTCTTGGTGACAGATTGATTTCTTGGTTTAGCAAAAAGCAAAATTCTGTATCAACCTCTACAGCTGAGGCTGAGTACATTGCAGCTGGAAGCTGTTGTGCACAATTATTGTGGATGAGAAATCAATTACTTGATTATGGATTAAATCTCTCAAAAATCCCAATATTTTGTGACAACACCAGTGCTATTGCTATAACTGAAAATCCAGTACAACACTCAAGAACCAAGCACATTGACATCAAATATCACTTCATAAGAGAACATGTGATGGCTGGTACTGTTGAAATGCATTTTGTTCCAAGTGAAGAACAGATTGCAGATATTTTCACAAAGCCTCTTGATGAATCCACATTCACAAGGTTGGTAAGTAAATTAGGTATGTTAAATTTCTCCTAATTTAGAGTGAATTTTTCTGTAATTTGGCAGCCAGAATTTGATTAATTTTGATTTATCAAAATTGAATTAATTCTGGATAAAGTCTATAATATCTCAACTGATGAATTAGTGAAATTGTTTCAACTGATGCTTGAAACAATATCCTCTTGCGTTGTTTTTCATTCAACTGATGACACCAGTTGAAGACGCCTTCAACTGATCCTCATCAGTTGAATAGGAAGTTTAAAGAGGCGCTTATTTCATCCGTTGAAAGTATTATCAGATCTGAGCCGTTGAAATTTCTTTTGTCTCTCACCTACTTTATACACACGATCGTGTGTGTAATTTTTGTAGAGATAAATAAGAGTAATTTCTTCTCAACGGTAATTTCTCAGCCAATCACAGCAATTTTCTGAGAAAGTATTTAAGTGTTTTAATTCATTTTTATTTCTTTTCATCTCACTCTTTCGAATTCTCAAAGCTCTCTTCTCTCTCTGTGCAAAAACAAGTTCTAATCTCTCTTCAAGCTTTCTCTGTAACTGCAATGGCACCAATGAAGAAGTATACTGCACCGAGTGGGTTTATCTATGAGAAGAACAACTTTGCGGCATTTGTGGATACCAAGGCCGTGGAGGAGAAGGAGTATCACAGGATGATGGAGTTCATCAAGTCAAGCCAGCTCTCTTATGCTATGACTGAAGCTCCCATCATTTACCATGAAATAGTGGAGGAGATGTGGACCTCTGCAGAGTTTAATAGTGAGAATGAAACTCTAACTTTCTCTATTAAAAATGAAACTCATTCTGTTAATGCTGATATTATGAAAGCATGCTTTAAGATTCCTGAAGATACTGTTTTATCTTTGCCTAGTGATGTTCAGTTGGTTAATTTACTTTATGCTATGAATTATGTTTTACCAACTGATGCCTTAGGTAAAATAGAAAGGAGGGGTCTTAGGAGAGAATGGAGTTATTTATGTGATGCTTTTATTAAGGCATTTTCTGGTAAAATCAGTAATTTTAATGCTCTTACTTCTCAGATTTTACAAATGCTTTACATGTACCTGACTAATGAATATTTCAACTTTGGTGGTTTGATGATCCAAGAAATTGGGGAGAAACTAGGTGATAAAACTGATAGACCTAGGAATATTTATTATGTCAGATTTCTTATGATGCTAGCTAATCATCTCAATGATAAGCTAGTTATTACTAACAAGGAAGCCAAGCTTCCAGTTTTGTGCAGGAAAAGAGAGTCTTTAAAGACCTCTTTAGGATGAATTTATATCCTTCCTTGGAGGTGGTGTACCTGCCAACAATGGAGGCTGGAAAGCACAAAGAGGTACATGGCTTTCCTACTACTCTTTCTCAACCCTCACCTTCTTTGCTTTCTGCCATCAGGGCTGTTGAAGAGGCCCATCAACAGTCCACACAAGTGGCAAAACCTTCTAAGAACAAGTCTTCTAAACCAACCTCAGATGCCTCCCAAAAGACATCTGTTGTAAAATCCAAGAAACACAAACCTGAGGGGAGTGTGATTGGAGGTTGTGAGGGGGAGGGAAAGGGTGAACATAAAAGAAGCCCTAAGAATAAGGATGGAGAGATGTGTGTTAACCAGCCAAGCCACTCTGCAGTCTCCCAAAAGACTGTAGATGTTAATATGGAATTAAACTCATCCCTAGCAGCATCCTCCCAAAAGGATGTTGCTATTGAAAATAGTCCTCAACCAGGGACACAGTCAAAAAGGGGGAGGGACACCACTTCTTCACCAATAAAAGCTTATGGGAGAAAGAAGCTGAGAAGTGAAAAACTGAAGCACTCTGCACACACACAGGCATCCATTCTGGATTTTATGCCTTTAACTTCTCAAAGTCAGATTGATGTGACTCCAATAAATGTGGAGTCACAGCCCCTCTCTTCATCTCAACCAATCACCCATATTTGTGATCTTACCATTTCTACTCCTCAAACACAATCCCCAACCTCCTCTGTGGATGTGGAATTAATTCACACCACACTTGTAAATTCTCCATCTTTGGATTTCATGGAGAAGCCCCCATCTGAGATTGATCATCATCATTTTGATGATTTGTTGGATCTTTCTCTTCCATTTCCTTCTTCTGTGACAGTGTGTTCTGTGGATTTTCCCTTAAAATCAATCACCACAGACTCAACTATCACAGCTTCTAAACCTATTTCTTCATTTTCTTCAACTGATCTCCCTCATCAGTTGACAAGTGTTTGTCCTTCAACTGATCTGCTTAACAGCGCTCATCAGTTGAATGCCTCTTCTACTCATGTTTCAACTGATGTCTCTCATCAGTTGACAACTGCTGCTACTTCAATTAATTTACCTCTTTCTACAGCAGTTGATCACATGGTAGCACAAACACTTTTAGGATTGAGTGGAGTGAGCTATGGAGTGGAGAGGCAGCCTAGTGAGCTGGCAAAAAGGAGAGGGTGTGGAGAGTCTGGCATTTTCTTCTAGCCAGGAAAAAGGAGAGGATAAGAGTGACCCTTTAGTAAGGGTAAGTGAGGGAGAGGTGAGTTGTGTGGTGAGCCAAGGGGAGCCCTTGATGCAAGAAAAGAGAGAAATTGAGAGAAATGCAGGTGTCAATGAAGGGTTTAGTGAACAAGAGTTTCAAGCTGAATACAGATCCATATTGGATGGTGTTTCACTAGACCCTGAGACTTTTACTCATGGGATGTCCTCCATTCAAGACTTTGCCAGATTGGACAATCAAGCAGCTGAGAGGCACCTCAATCTGATTCACACTACATCTTCAATGCTTAGAGCAAAGGAGGCATTAACAGCTCTGCCTGCCAATGCTGGAGATGATTTCATTATGATGATAGTGATGAAGACCTCAATGATGCTCTTGAGGAATCCCTTGTTGAACAACCTACAACTTCTCTACCTTCATGGCTCTCCATGCAATCTGCAAATGCAATTGTTGTTAGCATGGAGCTGGAAAGGCAAGCCTCCACTCTTCTTCAATCACAACCTGGAAGCTCATCTTCCTCTCAAGCCATCTCTGCCACCATTGCCAGTCAAGCTCTAGAAAACCTCAAGCTTCACAAATATCAATCCCTCCACTTTCAGAAAGAGATAGAGCATCTCAATTCTCTCATTGCCTCTGTTAAGACTGATCTGACCAAACAAATTGATGAAAAGCTTCAGCTCAGGTCAAATCAGCTCTTCTGGTTCTGAGCAAAAACAACTGCAATTGGAAAAGCAAGTAGAAGCTCTGGAAGGCAATGTATATATCTTAAACTCTAGAATGGATGAGATGTTGCAGCATCAAAGAATTCAGACTGGACTCCTTCAACATCTTCTTCTTGCCTCTGGTGCTTCTCTTCCCAGTCCATCCCTTACACTTGCTGCTAACAAAAAGGGGGAGAAAGAACTACCAACTCCTGCAGAATTAATCAGTCAAATTCCTCCTCCTTTCCACACTGAAAGGGAAAAGCAAAAGATTGAAAGGATGAAAGAATTGGACTCCATTGCAAAGAGAGTGGCTCAACTGGGCAAGAAATCATCTACATCTTCTACAGCAAACCACAGCTCAAATCTCTTTTCCAACCACAACCACAATTCTCAGGGTAATTACACCTGAGATTGTTATTCCCTCCAAGACAGAAAAGGGTGAGCCATCATTCTTGAATGAGTTCAAGCCAATTCTGTTTCCAAACAATTGTGGTTACTCCAGGCCTGGAAAAGACTCAAGCTCAATCTACTTTCCACTAGCCAGGCCTGACAAAAATGAATACAAGCTTCTGGGCCAAGAAATCAAAAGTTATAAAGATTGTGCAGATGTGGCCTTAAAAGCTCATTTTGTCATCATCCACAGAGAAGGCCAGAAGCTGTTTATTGGAACTGGCCATCCTCACTACTCATTTGCAAAAACTGAAGAGGTGGCCAGAGAATGTGAAAAAGAGGAGTTTGAATCCCAACTCTCTTTGAACCAAATAGAGGTGGATGAAAGGTATGCTATTGAGCTGGAAGAGGAGTTGACAGCTGAGCTTTTAAATGAGAAAGGATTGCCTCTTGAACCTTCTCCAAAGAAAAAGAGAGTCAAATCTAAAACTAAGATGCCTGAGGCAGCCAAGAGAAGAGAAGAAGTGCCAGAAAAGCCTATCTCAAAGCCTTCTTCTCCAATCAAGGATACCACAGTAGTACATCCAGATGTCAACTTCCATGATGAGCCAATAATGCCAAAGGAGGAGCCAATTGACTTGGAAGATATCCCAATTCCAGCTTTTCTTGTTCAAGAATCTTCCAAGCCAAAGAAGAAAGTCAGTCTGTGGCTAAGAGGATGGCCAACCCTCCTAAACCTCCAAAAGACCTGAAAATCCTGATGACTATCTGATCATTGCTAACATTGAAGAAAT
Source organism: Daucus carota subsp. sativus (assembly GCF_001625215.2). Classification (NCBI taxonomy): domain Eukaryota; kingdom Viridiplantae; phylum Streptophyta; class Magnoliopsida; order Apiales; family Apiaceae; genus Daucus; species Daucus carota. The sequence continues at coordinate 30,409,851 of NC_030383.2, forward strand.
TTCTGAGTTGGAGCTGGAGCTGGATGATCTTCAAGAAGTAAGAGGAATAGAAGCAACTTCAAAGTTACCTGAAAGATTGGTATTCTCTTACAAAAACAAGGGTGATGTCATCTGGCCTCTTCACAGAGTTCTGAATTCTGAGGGATTCAGTTCTCTAACAAAAAATATATGGATCTATGAAGAGGACTGGAGGATTTACACCACCTGCAAAGCAAATGGTACTAAGAGAATCCTTGAGATCAGGAGGAATGGAACTCAGATGCTAGTCTACAAAGAAGGCTGAAAATTCCCTACACTGGAAAGAAAATTCATCATGAACCTACTCCAGTTATGGAATTTAGGGACAATCAAGGTGTTAGGAGATTTTCAGACCTAAAGATCAACTCAAGGTTGCTAGCTTGAATACTCTGAAGACTCTCCAATCCAAGCTCAACAGACAAGATAGTGATGAAGAATGGTTCTACAGGATCTTTCAGAAGCAAATCAATATTCTTGAAGAAAAACTTAAGTCCAGAAGAAGAAGATCTTCTAGGAACAAGTAACTGCTCAGTCTAGAGGAGCATAATCATCTGTAATCTTTTCTAACTCTTGTATTTAAATTCTGCATTTTATTTTATTAATGTTTTTGTTATCATCAAGTGTAGAATTTATGTCTGCATCTTCTCCAGTCATAAATTGGGGGAGATTGTTAGGAATCAATAATTTTTGATGATAACATAAACATTTTGTAACATGTCTTACTTAGAACCTTTATCAAATTTCAGTTGTAATTGTTATGTTTCTTGTCTTTGGGAATTATCAACGGATGGGTAGAATAGGATGGCTAATTGTAAATATCCAATGCCATGTAATTTTATCTAAGTGAAGGATATTCAACTGATGAGATGTAACTATTCAACTGATGAAGACTGGATGATGTTTCAACTGATGAAAATCAAGCATTCAACTGAAGACAAAGTGTTCAACTGATGATGCTGAGGAATTCAACTGATGAGACTGGAACAGCATTCAACTGATGAAGTTTGTAATTCATTCAACTGATGAGCCGGGCATTCAACTGATGAAGTCAAGAGCAGTTGAAAGTAACCAGAACTTTCAACTGATGAAGCAAAGAGCAGTTGAAAGTGACTAGAGCTTAAGTCTGACAAATCACATGGATCGAATTACACTAAAATAGACATGGAAGCCTAATTAGGAAAATAAAGAAGAAGCAGAAACATACTTATCTCATGCAGTGCAATCTGGATCAAATCAAGATGATGGTCAAAGATGAAGACATCTCAGAAAGCATGCATAAGACAAAGTTGTGCAGCATTGTTTTTAGATTAGAGTGCATTTTGTAATCTAGCTAAAAGCTTTGTAAAACTTGGAGTATATAACCAAGTTAGTAGCATCAGTTGAACTTGTTCAAATTACTTGAGAGAAAAATCTGAGAGTTAGAACTTGTTTTGAGTGATGAACCAGCAGCTGTGCGAATTGTAAAACAATCCACAGATTCTTCTATATAAAATCTCACGGGTGGATCATTCAATCCACCCGTATTTTTAATACTTGGTGTTTTTCTGTTTATTGTGTTCTTAGTGTATTGTTCTTGAATCTTTTAAATTTGTAAAAGATTGTATTCAACCACCTTCAACCCCCCCCTTCTACAATCTTTCTCATAGTTGGTGTAAAATAACAGAAATAAACTACAAGTTGATTCTTAATTTAAACAACTTAAAATGAGATACAAGTAATTTTCCACTTAAACGAGTCTGGTATGAAGTTACAAGTTGTTTTCCCTTTTCAACTTTAAACGAGTCAGAATGAAGCTACAAGTTGTTTCCAACTTCAATCTAGTCAATATTAAGCGACAAGTTGTTTATAGCTCAAACGAGTGAAGAATGAAACTACAAGTTGATTCCACTTTCAAACAACCGAAAATGAAGCTCAAGTTGTTTTCAACTTTAAACGAGTCTGGGAATGAAGCTACAAGTTCTTTCCAACTTCAATCGAGTCAATATGAAGCTACAGTTGTTTCCAGGCTCAAACAAGTCAATATGAAACTACAAGTTGATTCTTAATTTAAACAACTTAAAATGAAGATACAAGTAATTTTCAACTTCAAACGAGTCTGGTATGAAGTTACAAGTTGTTTTCCACTTTTCAACTTTAAACGAGTCTAGAATGAAGCTACAGTTGTTTCCAACTTCCATCTAGTCAATAATTAAGCTACAAGTTGTTTTAGCTCAAACGAGTGAAGAATGAAACTACAAGTTGATTCCACTTTCAAACAACCGAAAATGAAGCTACAAGTTGTTTTCAACTTCAAACGAGTCTGGAATGAAGCTACAAGTGTTTCCAACTTTAATCGAGTCAATAATGAAGCTACAAGTTGTTTCAAGGCTCAACAGTCAAATGAAACTACAAGTTGATTCTTAATTTAAACAACTTAAAATGAAGATAAAAAGAATTTTCAACTTCAAACGAGTCTGGTATGAAGTTACAAGTTGTTTTCACTTTTCACTTTAAACGAGGCTAGATGAAGCTACAGTTGTTTCCAACTTCAATCTAGTCAATATTATGCTACAAGTTGTTTACAGGCTCAAACGAGTCGAAGAATGAAACTACAAGTTGATTCCACTTTCAAAACAACGAAAATGAAGCTACAAGTTGTTTTCAACTTTAAACGAGTCTGGAAGAAGCTACAAG